>NC_091946.1:3100000-3322500 GCF_041260155.1 Ptychodera flava
CGAGATCTCACAATATCTCTATTAGAAATTCCCTTTATGACTTTAAATCATGTCAAAACAAATCTAGCTGGAAAAACAACGGGTATGAATGGCCATCAATTTGATTGAGCGAAACACGGATCTATTTTTTGTAAAAAGTTAAATTAACACCCGTGCCATTCCAAGCGGACTATTGTCGCGATCCTAGCCAAAATGGAATATTTTCTTGTTTTTTATCGTTCAAAATTATGTCTTATACTGATTTTATCATGCAGTGAAATAAAGTAAAAATGAAAGGATCGTCAGAGCTAGTGGGTTCGCCAGTAAGTCTCTAAATATGAATAACAATACATCCGATTATTAATGTCCGGAGTACAAGTAAAATAATTGCATGTAAATGTAAACAAGGAGATACCTAAAATCCAGCCGATTGTTCAACATAAACTCTGTTCGGAATACTGAACAAAGCTTTAATGCATTTTCTTCGTGACCAGAACGGGTCCACCAGTAGGGGAATTTCCAATGTGACGGTTCTACTATTTTCTGCTCCAGAACTGTTAAAATCTTACTGAAGTCAGATTGCTTTTTATCTCTTGGTCCAGGAAAATACATTTCATTTAGATTCCTCGTGCTAAAGGGCCCTGTCACACCTTAACGATTTAGCCAGCGTATGCCGACGTATTAAAATTCTCAAAAACGCTGACTTACGCTGAACTACGATGTATTTTTCAATTTTTGGCATATACATAGCGTATTCATAACGTACTCATTGGTTAAAATACGTTTTGGGTACGCTAGACAATTATCTTGACGCATTTCGACTTATGAGTATCTTACAAGTAACGTGTGTCAACGTGTGTCAACGAGCGCATAACCTAGCTACAACCTTTGTGCGGGACGTATGAGAAAAGTTTTGTGCATGTATAAAACTTTTCTACGACCTCGCCGTACAACAACGTACTACTTCAGCGTGCTCTTGACTTATACAAAACTTACCCACAACGTATTCGACGTACGCGCAGCGTATTCGCCAAATTTCTCATACGTTGGCATACGCTGGCTAAATCGTCATGGTGTGACAGGGCCATAACGCCCGTCCCTCACCCCTGCAGTCAGCGAAGGCCACTGCAAGGTACGGTGGAGGGACCGTGTGCAAGGTTAGGAAAATGTCAGTGTCAAGGTGCTTGGCATTGACATGCAAGTACACAACAATGAACCTCGGCTAAAGCTCGGAGGGTGTCAAAGTATGAGTATTCATTTATTCAAAATCTATGGATGATTAATATTTAATCGTGCAAAATCCGGGGAGGCGGAGAATATTTAAGAATTTGAACATAAATCCGGCATTTGCCCAGGAAAGAATGAAAATCAACTAAGTGAAGACGGTAGATCTTTACTTTATATGCTGTCGCAAGTTGGTCTGTGTATGTCGAGCGGCAATATTTGTTTCTTTTGCCATAGGTGTTTTTTTTTGTTTCGAATGGGTTTGAGGTCATGGTCAAGGTTATAATGTTGTTCTTAATCATCCGTCATTATTGATATTATCTAATCCATTTACGATGATGAGTATCTAGTTTTCCTCTCTCCACAGCTATATGAATGTGAATTCGAAGTTGTAATTTTGTAGTCAAAGAGAATGCCAAAAGTTATTTCAAATACATTGGATACATTTGAGACAGATGTGTTGGAGAAGTAGTAAGGCTGATACAAGACATGTACCAATTAAACTGATATACTGCTATATCATATGAAGACTTTGGAAAAACATGTGACTCTGTAAATTCGATTTATATATTTTTGATACCTTACGTTTCCTTGATATTGGACCCTAATTAATAAAATGGATTGAAGTTGTTTATTGTAACGTTAAAAGCTGTGTATAAACAATGGTTGCACGACGAACTTTTTTCATAAAATAGAGGGGTTCGTCAAGGGTGCCCACTTATCGTTTTGCTGTTTATTTTATGTGTTGTAGTTTAGCATGTAAAATTCGCCAGTGGCATAACAGTAAGGGTGTAATCCTTCCATGTTGGGATTTAATCACCAATGTTTTGATACTAGCATAACTTGCAGCTGTCATAACTATCTTTGTACATATTGAGCAATCAGTGATAAAGGTAATTGACATTATGCATGATTTTGAACAGAAGCAGTATGGCTAGGCAGTAAAAAGGCTGTAACAGGGAAATTGCACGTGTAAATTCGACTGATGAACCAGTAAAGGCTCTAGGTGTATGGTTCGATTACGATGAAAAGAAATGTGAAAGCTTAAATTTGGAGCAAAATTGTAGAGATTCAGAAATATCTAGCGTCAATGATAGTTATACTAAATTAAATAGTGCAGAGAGTGGATAAATTAATTTATGATTTTATTACTAAAGGCATCGGTAGATTTGTTGGCCTACCCTTTATTTGTAATATGCCAATTTTTAGTTTGAAGGTAAATCCCTCAAATCCCTCCAATTCAACTGCAGGAAAGCATGTTGGAAAAACTATCCTGTAGACCTATATCTCTTTGAACCTTCCTCACAACACTCAAGTTTGTGAGATCTGATTTCAAATAAGCTTATGTAAAATGTTTTAGAATTCAAATTGCCTAAGTTTTATCAAAGGGTGTTGAAATCATGGAATGGTATTAAACCTCATGATGAAGATGAAAGCCTTACACGTATAACATCATATGGAATCTTAAATATAGTTTTTATTCACATGTTGACGTAGCCTAGAATATATTAACATTGATATAAAAACAAAGTTTCTCAACAATATCAAAACAAAGTATATTAATTAATTAAGCATTGTTAGCTGATTTCATGCAATCAGCCTGTATATGTTAACATGGCAAAATGAAATGTGACACACTGTAAGTTGAAGGAATACTTGGGAATTGGCTTACAAATTTACAAATGAAAATGAATGAAGGGCTTTTCAAGGGAAATGTTTTCATAGAACTTGTATACATAACGTGAAACTGTATGAAAGGAATAAACGCTTAAATGTAATATGTGATGTTAGGAAACGAGGACTATCAACGGCAGGGCCTGAAGAGAAAATATTTCATGTTTTTTCACCCCCATGACGTTAAACAAAATTTTCAGAGCCCACTTCCTTTTGGTGCCCCTCCGCAACCCGCCAATATATATATATATATATATATATATATATATATATATATATATATATATATATATATATATATATATATATATATATATATATATATATCGAAGTATACAGCTGTCCTCGTGGAAAATCACAGTGCTCAATGCTAAGCAGACGTTATAAATAATAACACATATTACTTCAAGTACAAAGTAATGGTATCTTTTTCTTAAGTTTCATGCATCCCGCAATCTTCAGACAGAAGTGAAAGGATTTCTAGCTCGACACTCTTATATATATATGATTGGGACGTGCCATTAAAATTCGATAATTTTTTTTGTGGCGACATTTTGAAACCAACTCAGAGCGTTTGTTTAACAGTGTAGATTTGTCAGCATTGATAATGTGCAGCTTTTTTGATATACAAAGATTATATCGCTTGCTTATGTTAGAGTAGCTCGATGCTTTGACATAAGTAATGAGGTAGAGGAAGTACCCGGTCACGTGACATTTGGTCAAGAAACTTTGTTCCCATAGTTATCCCCGTATACCAAAAATCACATCTCTATTTCTAATCCCAAAATTAGATATGTGCACAATTAATGAGGCAAAGTTTGGTATGAGGGTCAAAGGTCAAGGGCAACTCTGAAATTAAGGTTTGAATTTGGTTGCATACCGACCCCTGACATTGTTCAATAGACACCTGTCCTCTTCTGTACTCTTCTGTATCTACATCGCCCCACTTGGTCAGCTTATCAGACATCATAACCTTAAATTCCATCTTTATGCAGACGACAATCAATGGTATTTATCTTTGCACCATCTTACACCCAGTCTTCAGTCAATATTATGGAGAACGCAGTATGTTACATCAAGCTCTGGATGACTCAAAACAAGCTAAAACTCATCGATGACAAAACGGAAGTGCTACTCATTCGTTCCAAATTTAGCCGTATGCCATGTCAAATTGCTGACATCACCATTGGCACCAGTTCTGTTTCACTGAAGGAATCGGCACGAAATATTGGCATCGAATTCAACAGTCACCTCTCTTACCGGAAACATATATCCACTACATCACCATCCATTTACTTCCATCTTCGAAAAATTAGACATATCCGACATTATCTCACCAGTGATACTTGTCAGAAACTTGTTCAAGCTGTACTTTCATCCAAACTCGACTATAGCAATGAACTTTTATGTGGCTTATCATATGAACACATCAAGCCGCTTCAACATGCACAGAATACCGCTGCAAGAGTCATCACCCGTACCAAGAAACGCGAACATATTACACCTATTCTCAGAAAGCTTCATTGGTTGCCAGTGCAGTCCAGAATATGAATCAAAGGTCTATATACAACCTACAAAGCGCTCAACGGTCTGGCACCAACTTACAAAACCGACCTCATCCAGGAAAAGCAAACTACAGGGACTCTGCGTTCATCTGCCAAATGTCTATTGAAGGAACCAAGCTACAAACTTGAATCATATGGTGGACGAGCATTCTCATGCGCGCGCCTCGATTGTGGAATAAACTTCCTCTTGAACTTAGACAGAAGCCCTCAGTCACTAGCTTTAGAAGGAATCTTAATTTACTTATTTACTAAAGCGTTTGCTTCACAACTGTTCAGCGCCTCTGAACTATGGATACATAGGATACTGACGCTTTATATGCATGAACCTGGAGGCAACCCTAGTTGAGTATCTTCAAATTGTGGGTGAATTTTTTAATATTTGTATTTTAGGGGCAAATTTTCCCATTTTTGGTCAAAAAATCATTTTCTGTGAAATAGCTCGTCCGATTGCTTTGAAGTTTGTATGCATGTTCCTAGGAGTAAACATAGTTATGTCTACTCACTCTGGCCTGTTACATCGAATCAAATTTGAACCAAGTGTCATTGACGTTATGTTTGATAGTGGTGATGGGGGGGGGGGGGGGTCACCATGTTTTTGAAATGCTCAATAGGGGGATCAGTGAAAGTGTTTCATACTTCCTAAACTACATCTTACTAGCCACGAATTTCATCATTCAGTTGCATTTTTGGCGCGCCCGATAAGACATATTTTTTCAGCAGGCCCTTCAAGTGTAGCTTTAATATATCAAACATATATATCAGAGATATCTAGGTGTTTGCATATTGGAATTTTGTTTTGCAAAGCTTCATACCAGCCACAAATATCATCACCCAGTAACAGTTTTCAATGCACCCTTCGGGTGCATAGCTTTGAAAGTAATATTAAACATATATATCAGAGATATCTAGGTGTTTGCATATTGGAATTTTGTTTTGCAAAGCTTCATACCAGCCACAAATATCATCACTCGGTTACATTTTTCAATGCACCCTTCGGGTGCATAGCTTTGAAAGTAATATCAGACATATATATCAGAGATGTCTGGATGATTGCAAATTGAAAGTCTCTTTTGCGAAGCATCATACCTAGCCACAAATTGCATCATTCAATTACAGTTTTCGGTGCACCCTTCAGCGCCTAACTTTAATGTATCAGAGATATATGGGTGTTTGCAAATTGAAAGTCTCTTTTGCGAAGCATCATACCTAGCCACAAATTTCATCATTACAGTTTTCTGTGCATCCTTCAGCACCTAACTTTAATGTATCAGAGATATCTGGGTGTTTGCATATTGAAAATCTGTTTCGTCAATAGTGTACTAATCATGAAATCTGCAGTTCATATGAAAAGCATGACAAATTCCTGACTCTTTTATGTTTATCCTATGAGATTTCAGTATTAGAAAGCATACACTAATATTTCACAATACATTTGACACAGTGACATATTTTAGAAAGAGAAAAATGACATATATTTTTCGTTCTCATTGATGCAACTCTTTTCCTTCATGTCACCGGTTTTCAGTAAAAAGGTGTTTTTTTCATGACTTAAATGATGGTTAACAAATGGCAATTTTGTCGTAAGCTGTGCTTTAATGTATGGTTTCAATGTTAAAAGAAAAGCTAGATCCTCTCGGACACAGTGCACATCAGTTTTGGCTACAACTTATAAAAATATAGCTCTATGGCTTCTAATGGAGATGTAATTGGATGACTAGCAAGTCTAACACCCACCAAAGTTTTTGGTTTACTGCCTTTCTCTCTTTGATATTAATAATTGACATCCATTTATGTACAACAGTTCTGGACTCTGGTTATGCACAGAAAGTGTGGAATACATTCACAGCTTATTCAAAATATTGTATTCAAACTTTAAAATTGAAGCTCTAAAATTCCAACTCTATAACTGACATGTCAACAATTTCATTAAAACACACACACACATATATATGAATATATATATATAAATATATATATATATATATATATATATATATATATATTATATATATACATATATATAACATACTATATATATATATATATATATATATATATATATATATATATATATATATATATATATATATATATATATATATATATATATATATATATATTACACATTTTCTCCGTGGTGACCTAGTGTTTATCAATTCCATTTCTTGAAGTATTCATACGTTAAGGTGAAGCTCTACATTGCTTGTTCCATCAAAACTGAACAGAGCAACTCATGTTTCACAGCTAAGTGTGGCTTACACGCCCATTGTACCGTGTAGGGATAAACACAAACTAACGGCGACTGAGTAACAAATGGTTTACCTAGGCCTTTGTGTCGCAAAGGCAAAGAGTTTTGTTTCGTATTGTTACACACAGTCATCATCACAGGGGGAATTTGGTGACTCATCCCCATGATGAGTCATCAAATTTCCCCATTCCAATATAATGATCGACGTGACAGTGATCAGAATTAAAATTAGGGACTTTCCTCTTTGATACCCATGTAAAATTTTCCAGGCAGACATTCATATTCCTTCATATCCTGTGAAAACTCACGACTCCATGTAACCTTTGTCAAAAATTAAGAAGTCGAGAATTCGGCGACAGTAATGGATATGCGGTTTTGGTTCTTCATTTCGTCAAGATTTGAGGGGAAATTTTGCTCCATGTATTTTGCATGTTCTGCTACAGAACGTATGTCAAATGCAAGATTAGTTACTGATGATTAAATTGATCGCTACCCAGGGACTCCGTAAAGCAAAATGGTATCACTATCACTACATTCTTAATGACAGTGTTTGCAATGCACATGTATAGCTTCTCAAACCGACAAGTATCGATAAATAAAGACTGTGTATACAAATTAGCTGGCATCGATAATGTGCCACTAGCAGTGCATAAATAGCTCGTTTGAAAAGGGAATTTCCCGCATAATTTTCCTATGTGTCGTGATGTGTAACACTCTATACAAGATTTGTTTCTTCGTGAATGTTATCCATACCCATCCAACTAAGCATTTTGTTGATAGATTCTAGCTATCTCTTTGAGGAATATTCCACCTCCATAATACTAGGAGGAGAAATAAAGGCTATCTTTCAAATAAGCTCACAAAGTAATATATGTTAAGTCATCGACACTGGGTTTGCGTTCTTATTTTCTATCACACGGCAATACAGGGACGGTGGGTGATGCACACGATACCATGAACATCATTGATGTGCCACCAAAAGTACAATCTCTATTTTGATCGATCGAATGTTTCCTCTGAGACAGATATGTTATTACAGTTTTCCAACTCCCCACTTAAATCACAGCTCCGACACCGTATACTATGCAACGGAGAGAAAGTCTTTCAATTCATAGTGATTCTTTATTATTGTTGAATAAACAAAAGATTAACTTTTGTTATAATGTTTTTATAAACTTACACAATGCTATTTAATGAACATTGTATCAAATCGATTTTTGTTGAAAAAGCCATACAAAAACCTATAAGGATATTCGTAGTTCCATACACTTGCAAGTAAGGTGCGTTTATGACATAATATAACAACAACAGTGATAAAATCGGTTCATTGCAAGTATTTGATCAAAACGACTGAAAGGTAGTAGCAGTGGACAAAGACGATGTCAGACTGACAGATGTCGCAATACAACTATCTTTTAAATTCAACCTGACTGGAGTATCGCAGTAGCTTTCATGAGAGCATTGAAACTGATTATTCCCTTTGTAATCGTCTATACATTACATTACTTGCCCAAAATTAGTAAACCCATCAATAGATGGTATTATTGTGTAATTACTATACACTCAGACCACTACACACCAAAATGCAAAGCATCGCTACACTGTTAATATTCACGTTTATATGTACTGAGTTCCCTCACATAATGTCCATGTTAGCATATGTCAGACTAGGTCACTGTTCTATTACGGGGTTAGTCCAAGTCCTGTCCACTATGTTTACTTCAGATGGCAGTATCGATGTAGGCTAGGCAGCATTCAATCGGGGTTTATTTCAAGTCCACCTCTCTTTAATTCTCTTGAGTTTTCGGTTGTTTCTCTTGTAACTGTGATTCTGAATGTCTTTCAGACTCTGCCACTGCAATAAACATTAAACATGGCCGACTTAATTTGAATTACTACAACTGACAATATATCTGGGCACCAAGGATTGCCACATGCTTATTAGATAAATATAAAATCACAGCATTCAATTTGATAGCAAAGGTAATCGTATAGGAATCCTTATTTCTATACAACATCTGAAAAAACCGTGAAGATTTAACAATTGACAGTTTATGTTGTTGGACAACAGTGAAAGGTCAAATGAAAACGTGCATTGTCCATAATGTAAATCCTGAAAATGGATAGGTATGACAGCAACGGTTGGAATTTTTTTTAATTTTGGGGTCCTGACCGAGAAATATAACGTTTCTTTGGTGATATAACACCATTTCGACACGAAAATGGCAATTTATGATATTATGTCTGAAAGTAGTACGTTGTAAGCAGTGTAGACATACATGCTTTTGGCCCGACAAGCAAAGATATAAGATTATAGACATTTATTATGTAGACCATGTTAATTCAACATAATCGATAGTCTGATCACATTATCTCCAAGCACTAATACATGAGCTAGCACATATTTCGTGTAAATGTCAGCTTACCTTGCTTCAGCTTCTCTAGTACTCGTGGATTTTTAACTTCGTCGTCATCAAGGGGTTCTGCCATGCGATAGTCACTACCCATCTCGGCAGCCGCGTCCTTCAATCTCCTTTCCTTGCTCTCTCTGCTTTCCTGTTCGTCTGCCATGTCCAAACAATCCAAAACCTTCGCCCAGAGTTTTTCAATAATACCTTGAAACATGGATGGTCGATGTAGTGACTGTTGTACGTGGCAAAAATCACCCGTAATTGCATTCACAGGTTCGCTGCTCAACCAGCTGCTCCGTTGATGTCTATGTCTTGCAACTGAATGACGATAGCAGCGTGTATATGAGTTACGTGGCAGCCTTGTGCGCAGGGAAAAGCCCAACTATATTTATCGATGAGTTGAAATATGTCGTAGCTTGGACTGACTGCCTTTGTTCAACAAGGGAAATGCCCAACTATATATATCGATGAAGTAGATCAAATCGACTGAAGCAGTGATTCGACAATCATTAAAAAGTCCCAGACTGCATTGGAATCGGTCTTGACAAATCAGATGTCGACACGCTAGTTGTATTCATTGGTGAACAACCAAAGCTTGACAATAATGATATAGGGCTGTACAACAAAATGGTATGGGTTTGGTCAGACGATAGATCCACTTACTGTATTTGTAAGTAATGTGGAATTGCTAAACCAGAAAATACTCCCTCTCCCAGAGCTATTTGCTGGCCCCTTCCATCACATCGGGTGACTTGAAACTGCTGAAGACAAAGCAGGATAGGCATGGCCCTTTCAAATAATTATGACGTTAGTGAATTTTCGGCAGATAAAACAGGCATTTTCGTAGAAAGTAAACCAGTTTGTGCGAGCGAGCTATCTAAAAATGTCTGACATTTGCTGCGAACCTGACGATTGTGGGGAAGATTGTTGCAGCGATTTTGGCACTGCGGTTTGCTGTTATGAATGTGACGGTCATAAACCTTGTTGTGTAAAGACCAGCTGGACAGTTTGTAACATTCTGTAAGTTCATTTGAGTAATCAATTTATTTTGTTTTATTTTACGACCATGGTCACGTCTTCCAATTTCCATGAACACTTTTTTCTCACTAGTATTGTTATTGTCGCAGAACACTTAAACTAATTGCGCGTTGTTTTTACTTTAACAGGTTTTCTCCATTTTGGGCGATTTATGCAATATGTGTATGCTGTCGTAAAAACACAGGTTACTAGGTGTATCAAGTTGTGGTAAGTCATTTTTAGAGTAATTGCACTGTTCACTGAAGTCATAGCTTGAACCAGGAGTCTGAAGTTGTCATACGACACGCCAATATAATTCACGTTACCTACAGTTCTCCAAAATGAAGAGATCACTTTTGCAAACTAAAAATCGAAAAATTGATATTTGTATTACGACATGACAAATACGTTACCCTTTTCACGCATGCTCCACCGTCGGTCTGCCGATTGGCTATAGGTTGGGAAGCCCCTTGGAAGATTGCCATATCTGATGACGCATGGAGGTAGCTTATTCATGTCACTAATTCACTCGTTTCCTCAACATTTAACATTTTTAATATTCATTATGTCCGCGGTTTTCACTAGCTGCTAATTCAGTATGACCTAACGACATATTCATGTTTTACAGAGAATTTTGCCTGTGTATCGCAAATTTACAACAGAATTCGTCGTCTCATTTGCAAATGATTCGCTCTACTTCCTTCATGACATTAATGGGAAAAAGTCGGCCATTTTTCATGAATTGTGTTTGATGTGAGATACTACTTATATTGTTTGACATGTCGAAAGACCATTAATTCATTTTCGGGATGGTTTCGCATGTCTAAAACCGGGGTCGAATATATGCATGGTCACCCATTCATTCAGTATCTCTCAACATGTCAAACAATATAAGTAGTATCTTGTATCAAACAAAATTCATGAAAAATGGCCGATTTTATCCCTTTAAGTCAACAAAGATTGGAAAAATCAGAGGAGCCTTCTGGCTTACAACGTGACGCATTGTAAAACTCCCCGCGAGTAAAATGGCCCTAAGTTCTGATGAACACGGGCCAGCTAGCCATACGAATATAATGGGCCAATTGGGCCAATTATACTGGCGTGTCGTATTACAATTTCAGACCAAAAAATCAGCAATCTAGTTTGAACTTGTGTAGATCCAGAGACATATCTTCGCGTGGACAAAAGCTAACACTAAAAAGAATCCGATTGTCTAAACGTATGTCCCCCAAAAATGTATATAAAAGTTTGACCAAGAGCCAATTCAAAGGGGCGTGCTTTACGGTTTTGATTGAAAAGTGAAGAGAGTAGGAGTAGGAGAGCATCGGACTTCAAGTCGAAGATTGTTCCAAAGAAAGAGGGAGCAACGCTGAAAGCACGATCCCCATATTTCTTAGTACGTGACCTATTTGGGGCAGAGTTTAAACTAAGCAGCGGAGCTCAATTACGATTTTGAACATATAAAGAAACCATGTCATATAGGTAGTTTGGAGCAATTAAATCTTAAATCTTATGTAATTGATAAAGTACCGGTGTGCATTTAGAATGGGTGACAATTTTGGCAGCAATGTACCGTACACGTTGAAGACGATTAATTGAGTGTTTGGGAAGTCCTAATAAAAGAGAGTTACATGAATCAATACGAAATGTAACAAATGCGTGGCGTAATTGCTCTGTGGCAGATTTAGAAAGATATTTCAAAAACGTGCGATGCGACGTAAATGGAAAATGGCCGAACAGTAGATCTGACCAACATGAAGCTTCATTGCAAGGCTGGAGTCAAGAGTGGCTCCGAGATTTTTGGCCTGATCGTAAATTGGCCTTCAATCAAGCATCACCAATCCAAATTTTCCTGATCCCCATCCTCAAATTGATTACCAGAAACTGCAGAGAAGGTAACGAATTTAGTTTTCTCATCATTCAAGTAGAGAAAATGTGCCGACATTCAGGACCTGACCTCTGAGATACATACATAATTCAAGATTACCAGCCATCCTTGCAGCCTTGTCAATGTTGAACTTTTAAGACATGTACAGTAGGGAATCATTATAAAAAATTATGCATACAGTCATGACTAGAAACCAATTCTCCTAAAGGAGATGTGAACACGTTAAAAAGTATGGAACAAAGAACTGATCCTTGCGGTACCCCAATACCAAGTGGACAGAACATGGTGAAAGCATGGTCGAATCTTAGTAACGAAATTCCGCCAATCGGGAATCATCTGCATGACAAAAATAGGTTTCTCTGGAACAACAGATTTGCATATGGGAAATCTTTTTTCTTTAAAAATATATGGAAGCTTTTATTTTATTTTAAAGTGTGTGAATGGGAAAGATGGTTAATTTGTAGACTTGGAATTAGTAGGCTTGGAATTCATGCCTAGAAAATGTGTTCCTCAGTCATCCGTGTAAAGGTCGTTTTGCCTGAGGAGTGACATACCATCAGAGGGGATTCGGCGCCGGAACAAGCGCACTTTGTCTAACAATGATACAAAAAGAGGGTGACGCAAAGATAGTTTTTTGTAATGAATCCGTTATCCTGGAACATTACACAACAAGTATATTGACTCAGAAAATAAGCGATAACAGCCAAGAGCTGGAGTTTGAAAGTGTACTGAACGTGAATATACCATGTTGGGACTATTGACTTCAATTCAGTATCCCTATTGACTAAGAGGGAGAATTTCCGAGCAAAGTTGTACATTATTTTGTATACAAATGCTAGACTTTAATAGTAAAACAAATTCCTAGTGTTGAACATTGTCTTTGTATATTTTGCAAAAGTGCAGATTAAACATTGCTTTATGTGTGGTACGAGTGTCGACATGTCCACGTGTTGTGGGAAGCTCTATTTATTTTATGGAAAAAACATGGTAGACTTGAGAAGATGGCCTAAAGCTTGGCAAGTTATTTTAGGAGATGCAAAGCTGTCATTTATTGTTCATTTTCCACTTCTCCTTGGCAAGAAACACATCCTATACCTGTTAATGTAAAATAGATAATATCAAATTTACAGCTTGTTAATATATGTACACCCAGTACAAAACAAATAACTGAGAAAAAAACAAATTTACAGGAAAAAACAAGTTGGATGCTTATGTTAAAATATGGGACGTCTATTTGAAGAACCTCCATCAAGACTCTATGCTAACTTGTGTAATAGTCGCAGATCTGTTGCGTGACGTACACTTTATTACTGAAATTCAATGAAAAAGTCAACGATTAATTATGAAGTCGTTCAGCTATTCTTGAACGTATTTTTAGAACTCCATTTTTCTGAACAATGAAGCTGTATGCAAAAAATACAAGAAATAAACCGTATCGATTATGTAAATGTCATGTTTTCATTGTGGAACAAGGGGTTAGCTTGCAAAAGTTGGCACTTGAGAAACACATCAAACACTATTTCCTGGAATTTGAAATTGAAAATGGCAGTAATCCGTATGTTAACTCTATGGGGGAAAATTAAATTGTAGATTTTCACAAAAATATGCCGTTGAAAACTTCATTTACTTCATGAGCTTGAAAATGAGTTTCAACAAGTAGTAGACCAGTGAAGGGTTGGAAAAACTTAGTAGTCTAAATATCTGTCCCCGTGCATTCTAATTCAACTTATTTCTGAACTCCTGGTGTTGTCCTCTCTCTGTAGCACGTGTATGTCTTTTATGTTCCTTCCTTGAATACAATCATTACGTCAAATTATCAGACAATGATTTGTCAAACTTCTCTTTATCACACCTATCCCGCTTTAACGTTCAAGAAACCTTAAAGAAGACGAGGGGAGGTTGCTCAAATTTTGATCAGACAGGAGGTGTGTTTGAACCAACTATTCAATAGACATTACCATGTAATATACATAATGCTGAACATTTGAATAACTAAATTGACGTACTTTTTCGCTCCGCTGTCAGAGACGCGGAGCTTTTCAAATAGGTTGATTTTCCGTCGTCGTTGTCCGCCGCCGTCATCGTCCGTCCGTCCATCCGTCGTCCATCAACAATTGCCTTCTCCTCTGAAACCACAAGTCCGATTACTTTGAAATTTTATATGCAGATCACTTGGTGTAACCTCACCTAAGTTTGTTCAAATTGTGCTGAAATTGTCATATTTGTAATTTTAGGGCATTTTTGCTGTTTTTTTTAAAGAAAAATCTTCTGCTCTGAAACCGCATTTCCGATTGCTTTGACATTTGATATGCAGTTTACTTGGGTGACTTCAGTGGCGAAATTGCATATTTGTATTTTTAAGGCAATTTTTGACATTTTTGGTCAAAATATTTGTTTCACCAAAACCACTTGTCTGATAGCTCTGATATTTGTATACAGGTTTAAAGGGATGAGTAAAATATGACATGTAAAAGTTATGATGAAATCTACCATTTTGTAATTTGAGGCAATTTTTGCCATTTTTTGTCAAAGAATGTGTTTCTCCAAAACTACTTGTCTGATAGCTTTGATATTTGGTATACAGGTTCCTACAGATAAACTAAAATGTGATTTATTAAAATTATAATGAAATCTGCAATTTTGTATTTTTGGGTCACTTTTTACCATTTTTTGCTCAAAATATTTGTTCTCAGAAACTGCTTGTCTATTAGCTTTGATATTTGGTACACAGGTTTCTGAGGCTTATCTTATTTATAGTGTATTGAAATTATAATGAAATCTGTATTTTTTATTTTTCGGGCAATTTGTGCCATTTTTGGTCAAAAAATTTGTTTCTAAAAAGTCCTCGTCTGATAGCTTTATATTTTGATACACAATTATTGTTTGTAGAGAAACGTTATTGTGAAAAATGGGGAAAAGGGTATTTTTGAAAATGGGGAAAAGGTAATGAAAAAAATATGAAACATTTGCATTAGAAAATTCTATAATACTTTTGGTAAATCTAAGTAAGAGCACTACAAACTACAAACCAAACTTGACAGTTATTGGACTATCAGAGAAGAGTATATTATCACCTTAGAAGAGAAAATAAGCCCAAAAATCTGCATTTGCAAATTGCATAATTATTGAACAAACTGAATAAGATCTTCACTGCAAGCAGCAATATAATATGCTGAACTGAGTAGTTGTTATATAGCTCTTCTCATCGTCATTCAGTCTATGAAAAGCTTTCACGACTGTTGCTATTCTATCGCCAATCTGCTGCCACAGTGCAAGCAGCAAAAGTATGAAAGACACTCCTTCTCAAGATCTGCTCCCTATTTGTGGAACAGTCTTCCATTGCCAACTTCGCTGGTCGCCTACCATGAACATATTTAAAAAGGATTTGAAATTGCATTTCTTTGAAAGAATGTTTTGATCTTTTTGTTCTTGTTCATCGCCTTAGAATATCACGTCAACAATAATTTTGGCGCTTTATAAATGCCATTGATTGATTTAGTGATTGATTGACATTTTTTTTGCCTACGTGTTCACACAGGTGAGAAAATGTCGCAGCGATATTTGTCTATCTGTGTGTCTGTGTGTGTGTGTCTGTGTGTGTGTGTGTCTGTCCGTCTGTCTGTCTGTGTGCTCGATATCTCAAAAACGGCTGATCAGATCAAATCAAATCTGGTACATAGATTTAGTTTGCAAATGGCAAGAACTGATAAGCTTTTGGTGGGTGAGGCTTGTTTACTTTTTGCTCATTTGCGTAATTAATGATTTTAGAAAAAAACATATATATTGACAACGACTGCGCACAATTTGATGAGATTTGCTACAAATGTTGATCACACCAAATATATCAGCTGTGAAAGATATTAAGGGTGACATAAAAGGTAATGGATAATTTGCATATTTAATGAACTTTCCTAATTAGGGATATATATCTGATTTGACTTGATCAAAATTGACAAAACCTGGTATGCATATTGAAGATACTATGATTTAACATTATTGAAAGTAATTAAGCATTTTTACTTCATCAAACTCTTAATTTGCATATTTAATGAACTTTTTAAGTTAGGGATATTTATTTGAGTTGACCACAAATGATGAAACGTGCTATGTACATTAAGATACTATGATATAACAGTATTGAAAGTCATTAAACATTTTTACTTCAGCCAATTCCTTATTTGCATATTTAATAAACTTTCCTAATTAGATATATATATCTGAATTGACTTGACCAAAGTTGATGAAACTCGCTATGTACATTGAAGATACGATGATATAACAGTATTGAAAATCATTAAGCAGTTTTACTTCAGCCAATTCCTTATTTACATATTTAATGAACTTCACTAATTAGGGATATATATCTGAATTGACTCGACCGAAGTTGCAAATGAATCCCAATCGTGTTACAAGCATATTATAAAAATATCTATGCTAGACACTTATATCTGTTCTATTTCAAAAGTATGTTGAGATCTTAGTACGCGGTTTAAACTTGTCAACTCGCTGAATAGTTGATGTTTCAACATGTTCGTGGGAGTAGAGCATGAACTTGCAATGCGATGTCCCAGTGCAAGAGGGACGGATCTCCTATGCTTTAACACAGGAGAGACGTCCCTCTGGTGATGGGCCATCGAATTTATATTACACTGTGCAAACTGTGAAGTGGTTCAGTTTCTTTCTGTGTTTGGGAAAGTACACAAGCGCGCACGTGCACTGTGTATTTTACACAAGTAAACAGTCTTTGAAGTTCCTTTCATTTGAAGACAGCAAGTCGAGATTATGTCACTGAAGTGACCGAAACTCCAATAAAATGCGACGTATACGGCAGTCCATCTTTATATTAGTCAGGAAACATCCTAGGTAAGCATTCAGTTTTGCGTTACGTCAAAGTTACAATTTGTTTAAGGTCACTTCACCTACATGATGAGACTGAATGCAGTGGTTTCGGACATCTTGCTTCTTGTACTAAAATGTTTACTTAACCAGATATGAACTGAAAATACTCATGTGTTTCATTATATGTTGCAATTGTCTGAAAATAACATTTCTCCGTGTTACTACTGCAGTGAGTTTGTAATTTCATTAAAGTTGTCTATTAACATCATGGGCAATATTCACCATATATGATTTCAATGGAAAATATTTTAAATATGCAAAAAAGGGATAAGGCGAGATGAAAAAGGATAAAGTTCTTCACTAATGTCATATCGTTGCATCATCACTTTATGTAGTCAGTTTGATTGCCCCGGGTTGATTGCCTTTGGTGAAGTCATTAAAGGTTATAGGCAAAATCGTGAGGCTCATTAAATCTGCAACTTACAGAAAACTGAAAATGCAGAATAGCATGTCTTTTACTATTACAGTGAACTTGTCACATCAATATACATATTACGAGATATTGCTAAGAAACCCTTGTGAGGGTGGTACTTTGCGGCCAATCAGAGTTTTGCTTGGAAAGCTTCATTGAATTTATGAAAATCCTATCAACATTCTGTTTAGCAAACATATATTTTCCTTTTTTAACTTTCGCAAAGTATCGTATCAAATTGGATTTCAATGTATCGATGCCCGCATAGCCATGTACCATGGCGTGATGAAAAGCAAATTGCAAATTCTATCCAAATTCTATTTTCTTTTTGATTTTGGGCGTTCTCTGACGTACAGACGGACATCTTTAGACAAGCAATCAAATTTGAACAAAAAACGTGACAAGGGACTGCGATTGACATATCATGATTAAACAAACATATCCTTCCGTTACCAATGATTATCCAACAAGGTCCATCATTGCACTGAATTTTAATTTAACTCTAACACGATTGGAACTAATTTGGGATAATTGAATTTCATATTTTTCAAATTTCTCAAAAATGGTAGATGCCCCATCGCTGAATGTTGCAATATTATAAATTGCTCAAAAGACAAGTGTGTAATGTAAGAAGAAAAGCAGATGAGATTACATTTGTAGATTAAATCGGCTTTACTTCACCGTCCAATTATCCCAAATTAGTTCCAATCGTGTTCTCTCAAATAGGTTTTCTCCCTCCAACCAAATGACATGATAAATGGTCATCAGAAGTGCGGTTAATTTCACTGTGTATTTACAGAGGGATACCTAACCAATCACAAAAGTTTGTGACGTAATTAACGTGATCAAGAGTTTATGTACTTTCCTTTCCGTGGCCAGAACTTTCCCACACCAAAATTACATACTTGACCGATACGCCATACTTAGGTTCCTTTGCTGACGTGAGCTAGGCCACAATAGCGGCACATCAGGCCATGGCATACACGGGTTTCATGTCCCTGCGTTTCGTACCCTCTGGAGCTTTTCCAGGGTCAAATATTGTTGTTATTGGACCCTCGTGGAATGACTAAAGTTACGGATATCTCTCTTGTGAAAACAACGTGGACTTGAGACTAGCTATTACAGTCCACTGGGCGTAGCTCCGAAGTCGGATCTAGCACTAGAACGCTTACTACCTGGACACTCTTTGCTGACACACACAACCAACAACGACATTCGAAGATGCCAACGTCATCAACCTTGTTATGTACATATGGAATTTATATGTTATTGGCCGGGGATGTAGTCTTAAACTCATGACCGCCAAAGTGTGTTTGCTGTGAGTGCAATAAATTCGTCAGAAATAACCAAAAGGGAATCAGCTGTGACGAGTGCAATGGGTGGTTTCATCTGCCCTGCATAAACATTGCGACCGATGAATACGACCAACTCAGACAATCTGATGTGAATTAGTTCTGTTATAAATGCACCTTAACGCAATTTGCTGACTCCTTTTTCGACCAGAATTCGTAAATGAGTAATAACTCTTCTTTTCCCGAACATGACCGTCCAGGTCCAAGCGGGTTGTAACCGTTCCTTTTAAATACATTAAACACGATTGGAACTAATTTGGCATAATTGGATCTTCGTATTTTTTAAATTTCTCAAAAATGGTAGATGCCCTATCGCTGAATGTTGCGATATTACAAATTACTCATAAAAACAGGTGTGTAACGTAAAAAGAAAATCATATGAGCTTACATTTGCAGATTTTAAAGACATTAGTTCACCATCCAATTATCCAAAATAGTTCAAATCGTGTTACAAGAAGTTTGAAATCCATAAGTAAAACTCGCAACAAACTGGCTCAATTACAGGGGCTTGTATACTCAAGTATGCCCGACGTGAGTGCTCTGACTGAAACCTGGCTAGATGAGACAGTCGACGACAACGAAATCCTGCCGAACGGCTTCTCACAGTATCGCCGCGATAGATGTGGTCGTCGCGGTGGCGGTGTGTACATCGGTATTCGCAATAACATTACCTCCAGATGTAGGGCTGATCTCAAGCCCTCGGAAGCTGAAATTATCGTCTGTGAAATAAACCCCTGTAAAATGAAGATATTGTGTATCATGCTATGCTATCGTCCACCGGACACAAATAGCGACGTGTTTAACAACATGTTCGAAGAAACTCTTGAAAAATGTAGCCATGACTATACAGACATAATTGCTTTGGGTAACTTTAACTATCCCATCAAAAATTTTTCGATGATGTAATTGACAACTTTTCTATATCATACGTTGTCAACCAACCAACTCACAAGAAAGTTAAAATATTGGACTTATTTTTTGTCGGAGAACCAGAACTTTGTTCTGTACCAACGATTTTGACAGTGATCACGCTGTCATAGAATTAGTTTCAAACACGTATTGCTGGACTAAGCAAATTTCCACACACGACTTTTAATTTCAAACAGATGGATTTTGATGGCCTGCGATCATTACTAGGCAAGTCCCTCTCCGTAGTGTACTAGTTGACCCGGATATTAGCGCTGATATTAGCATAAATTGGCAATGTTGGAAAGATCTAGTATTCTTAGAAGTAGAGGAGTTTGTACCAACCACTATAATTAAGGATGTCAACAGATCTCCCTGGGTTGACAGTGAAATTAAACACTCCAGCAAAAAGATCCAAACAACATGGAGAAAGGCACACCGTTCCACTCACCATCAGCTTGGTCTAATATCCGCAAATTAAGAAATGGAAAAACATACCGAATCAAGTTAAACTCAATGCAAGACAGACACCCAGCCAAACATGAAAGCAGAACTTTTCAATGATCACTTCAAGTTTATGAATCGGACTTTTCCTGATATTTCAATTTCCAAACATGCTGGTCTTGGCAGAATTAGCATTTCGGTCGGTGAGGTCGAACATATTCTAAAACATCTGGATACAAACAAAGCTAGCGGACATGATGAATTGCCAGCCCGAATCTCAAGGAGTTATCACACGAATCAGCACCTTCGCTGTGTTCACTATACAACAAATCGATAGAAACAGGTGCACTACCTGATGAATGGCTGTCAGCTAATGTTATTCCGCTGCACAAACGTCATTAACTACAGGCCTGTATCTTCGAGAGATGTATTTTAACTCCATATATCCACATATTGAACCATTTCTCCATCATATGCAACATGGTTTCATTAAAAGGCGTTTCACGACTACACAACTTGTACAAATATTTCATCATGTAGGGAAAATCTTCGACCGGTCAGGGCAAGTCGATATAATATATCTCAAATTTTCAAAGGCCTTCGATTCCGTTCCACATGACCTTCTTATCCACAAAATCAAATCTTTCGGCTTTCATGGCACTTTACTGCGGTGGTTTACTGCATATTTGTCAAATAGAAAACAAAGAGTTTTGTTGAGGAATGTATCGTCCTGAGTACCCCACGGTTCAATACTGAGGTCAATGGTGTTCCTATTTCCATTAACGATTTACCAGATCAAGTTAGTTCAAACACTATGGTTGCACTCTTTGCAAATGACTCCAAATGTATCAAGGAAATAAAAGACATGTCTGACTCTCTGAAACTGCAAAGTGATATCAACAATTTCTCATCATGGAGTGAGAAATGGAGCATGCTTTTCAATGCTGAAAAATGCAAGCTCATCACGATTAGTAGACAACGCAACCCTATTACCTGTATTTTATTTGCCGAGCGAAGGCTTGTTAGGATGAGCCTAATGCCTCATCGGGGGAAGGAGGGGAGGAGGAAGACTTGTATGTTTACTACAGCGTGTGGAGGGACTGTGGTTGAACGATGGATATGTATGGATATGGAGCCCGCCCTCATGTTGGAACTGTATAATATTTTTGTTATGGCCATTGGCTTTGCGGTTGTAACACTGCACTGTAAGGACGCTATTCCAGTGAAATCAGCCAGTTTCCTGTCTGTTTGTCGAATAACTGTTCAGAGGTTTTCAGCAGAGTCTTGCAAAGAAGTAAGAACTCTTTTACTACTATTATTAAGCCGTTCATACATTTTGGTCATTAATTTTGATGTATTGCTGTATACTTGCCTAAACTAAGTGACAGACAGTTAAGTGAGTTACCGCCACATTCATCATACAACGTGGAAAAAAGGGAAATCGCCTGTGAATGTTGAGAGAAACTCAGCATTATCGGGGAATTTAGATTGTAAATTTGAGAGATATTCACCGGATTCTGAACGCGGGTCGGTTTTACTGATGTTCATGATTACGTTTTTGTACAACCACTCAATTTTAGACCTATGTTGTGCTGAGTTGCCTGCTTGTATACTTATTACTGTTTACTGATCAAATAAAAACAAAAAATCATTTATACGGTTTTCAAGATTCTACTGCCTGTTTTTGGTTCACATTCTCTGACAGTCACAGTATGGATTGAATATTTTTATCAGTTTGGATCAGCAACAACCTTTAACAAGTAAAATCGTTTACGTAATCTCTTTCAACTTTTTCAAACCCAGAAACCACTATCGAAAGCTATTGCTAAAGATAGTTTAGAGAAGTGAATGTATTGCAATGATTGGCCACGAAAGTTCCAAATGAAAATTTCATGAACAGTTACTGTATAACAAACCTGAAAAAATGTTTACCAGTCACCTATAAATTAAATGTGAATATTATAGGACAAGCGGTATTAATTTAATTTAATTTTTAATTTTATTTTTTTATTTTTTATTTATTTATTTATTTCGAGAACCAGCTCATACACCAAAGAACATACAGAAAAAAAGGGGGACTGATAAACTATAAAAAAACTATAAAAAAAACTAAATCATGATGGAAATTAAAACTGTCAGACAGAGAAAACTTTAAAAGCAGTTGGAAAACAGTCTTTTCCAGAACAGGCTACCACACATAATATATGTATTGATAGCAGCACTAATAAGAGAATTTTCACTATACATGAGGCATTAAGACGAAATGATTTATAAAAAGGGATTAGAATCAATCAAAATTTAGATATACCTTCATTATTTGAAAACACGTAAATTATGCCATCCCAAGAACCTTCGAAACAGAGTTGATGGCAGCTTTTTAACAGTCCCTCTAAAGAAGTCACTGTGACCGAAACATGCGAATTTGGCCCCAGAATTAGCCTCGGAAATTTACTCATGTATTTCATCGTCATCATAATACAATCTGAACGAGATCTTACCTAGAAATCTTTCAATAGATCAGATGATAGCATAGCAGCAAGATGTTTATTGTCTCTGCCTGGCTATATGCTTGGTGATTATAATATTAATCCTGTTAATATCCTGTTAATACTGACACAATAAAGTTCGTCGATCTTCTTCCATTCATGGAATTGACTCACGTGATTGGTCCAGCCTGGATAACTCGATCTTGCAGAAAACTGAAAACCATTGATACAAGTTAACTTCACAGTGTCTCAGCTGGCCTTATAAATGCGTACAACAGCGCTCTAACTACAGTCATTGATTAAGTGGCATCTGTGGTTAAAAAGAGTATTTATGTGGTGGTTTACAGATGACTTAAGACACGTCAAAATGCTTCGCAGACTGGAGAGGCAACAGAGATAATTGCACCCTGATGAACAAGTAAACAAATCTTTTATACTCTCGTACTATCTGATCGTATTGTCAGATATGATTCTCAGAGCCTCTTCTGTATCGTTCATAATAATCATCATGTACGAGATGTGCTCTTCATTCCTACCGGATGTAGACTCAGTTTTGAGATATCTTTGCAGATTTTTTTCGTACCAAAATTTTCAAGATTTTCTAGAACTTGTCAGTTGTTCAACAGTCTGACCCAGTTTAAGATTAAATGTAGTTAGTTAAGTTTATTATAGTGACATAGATATCCATGGTTAAAAAAATGATTACATTCAGCATGAATTTAACACCTCCCAGCCCAAAGGGCTGTATGTCACTTCAAAGATACTGCAAATTAAAGGTCACGAGGGCATTTCAGCAGAAATCAATGCGTATTCAAATATTCGACATATATTTCTCCTTGTAAATGCATTTTCAATGAACTTGATATTCCCTAACATTTCTAGACATCAAAAATTTACGTTTCTCAGTATCTGATGTCAAAGTTTGATAATCAGTATTGAATTTAAATACTTTTCCCTCGAATCATCATAAAGATTACGTCTTATTTTCTATAGCATTTTGATTACAGAAATACAGACTCTATTGTCAACAGTATCTTCCAGTTTCTATTCGTAAAGGCAAAACACCGGTTCTAAATTGAGCCAATAAAGATCGTTGTCTATGCGACAGACACATCGATACATAGCATTCTATACATTGTAATCAGTTTTAAAGAGCACGTATGTTCTAAGTTTTGGTTTTCGCTTTACACTTTCACACCTAGCAGTTGAATGTTCTGGTCGCAAACGACTTGAGGCTAGATTTAAGTTTACATGAAGTAGTCAATCTGTGTCAAAATTCAGGTCATCAAAAATATTACATACATCAGAAGACCAATTGTACCGTGGCCCCTACACGCCACGGAACCTCTATTACTTTTGAATATAAACTCTAATTTTTCTTGACAATATCTTTAATATTTGTAAGAGATTTTATTTCTCCACCGCAAACTTTTAATTTTGTACGGGCAACTTTATCTTAACATTATCTTAACTTTAACTTCTCGAAAGTAGTCTTAGTTTTAACAATAAACAAAATATGTTTCTCAAAAGTATTTTTTATTTTGTAAAACAAAAGTAAAATTTTTCAAGATAACAAACTCCCCTACACGTCATGGAAATTTATTACTTTTGAACATCAACTCATATTTCTTGACAATATTTTTAAATTTAATATTTGTAAGAAATTTTATTTCTCCACAGCAAACTTTTATTTCTGAACGGGGAAACTATTTTTGGGGTAAACTGTTTTTAAAACTTTTAACAAAAAAAACTTTAACTTTTAAAAAATAACTTTAACTTTGAACAAAATATTTGTTTCTCAAAAGCGTTATTCGAAAAGAAGTAAAAATTGTTCACAGCAAGAGTTGAAGATTTTTGCTAAGCGCGAACTGAGTTACTTAAATGACATAACCTTATGTCTTTAGAGCAGAAAACTTAAATTCTTAAAGAAAAGTTTTATTTTTCCAAGAGTAAAATTAATTTCTTTATGGAAAAAAGATTTTCTCAGAGCAGCAAATTGAAATACAGAGAATAAAACTTTTTTTTCAATGGCGAGAAATTATTTTCTGAAGACAACAAAACTAATTCTTTCAAGATATATTTTCTACATATGAGTGTGGTTTAAGAATTTGGTAAAACTGAACTGAGAAAGAACGAAAAAGGAAGGATGAAAAAGTCAAACTTACTTTTCTTCAGAGCGAAATTTATTTCTGAGAGGAGAAATATTTCATGTGAGGGCGCAATTACCTATAATGCATAGCAAACTCTTTCTAGCGAGAGTAAACATATTTTGGGGAAGAGTAAAACATTTTTCCGAAGAGCAAAACTTTATTTTAACGGCGGCGGAAGTTAAAGTATCCCACCATGCAACACCCAAGTTTGATGACCCAGAGTCTCCGAGACAACCATGACTGACTTCATCGGCGATACAGGCACGCTAGCCCGGCCCTAGCTGCAGTACAGTACCTCGAGTTTTACCTGGGTATTTGGGTCGGACGGTTTGCCGTACTGTACTGCAGCTAGCCCGGCCCTACCCTGCCTGCGTACGATGCTGTGTGTTGGGGCCGTATAACGCCGGGAACACACAGCATCGTACGCAGGGCTATGGGCACGGGCACGCAAACGAGTCAGTTCAACAGTTGCCACTTGTCTGAGTCCCCGAAGAACGGTTTTGTGTTTGAGTGATTCGTCCTGACTGCAGACGTTGTGCGACGGGATGGACCGCATTGGGTTCCTTCATTAGCTCTGCATGGGCTGTGTGTTACCGGCGTTATACGGCCTCCCACCACATAACGCCGGTAACAAACAGCCCTGCCATGCAGAGCTATTCCTTCATCAGTTTCTGTGTTGTTAATGTTATGTTGTGTGATAGTCATCTTTTCTATAAGCCAGATTCGTAATTGATAGAGTCTTCGACTGAAACTGAACCTGGCCCACCAGATTTGACCACAGTCGAGCGTGGTTCAATACAGTAGTTGTGGGTCCACAGCTGTGGTGTTTTCGGACGGGATATGCCTTTACGGGCTGGTTGACTTTCCGTTTTTGACCCCGCAAAACATGTGAAAGTCAAAACCAGTCCGCGACTGTGGTCAAATCTGGCGGGCTCGGTTCACTTTCAGTTTCTATAAATTACGAATCTGGCTTCTCCTCTTAGAAAAAATGAATATCACACACATTGGCTGTGTGTTACCTGTGTTATGTGGTGGGAGACTGTATAACGCCGGTAACACACAGCCCTGCCATGCATAGCCCTGCGTACAGACCTGTACCGTGTACGCAGGGCTATGCAATGCAGAGCTAATGAAGAACCCCAATGCGGTCCCGTCGCACACCGTCTGCCGTCAGGACGAATCACTCAAACATAAAACCGTTCTTCGGGGACTCAGACAAGTGGCAACTGACCCGCGTGCCCGTAGCCCTGTGTACGATGTTGTGAGTTCCCGGCGTTATACAGCCCCAACACTACGGCGCGCCAAATGTTTCAAAAATATTTATCGTCATAGAGTAAAAATAAACTGTCAAATTTTCTTTCTAAAAATTTAAGTCTTAAACGTGTATGAATAATAAAGAAAAAGTTCTTTCGTCCATATCATTGCATTTTATTAATGTACCTTTTCATAAAAATAGCATTCATTTGAAAATACGTGTCATTAAATATTGAATGTGCCTATACAGATAAAGATTACGTGCAACCGTCCTTCTTGATTGAAATAAAAATTCGATGGAATTACGGAAGAAAATAAACGAGAAAAGTATTATTGCAAAAAAGGGCTGAATGTTATGTAATGCTTAATTGTAAAATATTCTTTAAACCGTAATGAGAAGATAAACTTTTCAAAATTTGGAAATACCACACTCCCATACTTATTGACGTACACGTACACGTGTATTTGATATAAAGGTGCAATGAATGCTGATTATAAGGGAAAAAAAGAAAAAAAATCAAGCACACACACACCACACACACACAAAATATTGACATGATTAAAACAAACCACAAATAGTACTTGCACTACTACCAAAAAACAAAACGAACCACCGTCAGGTCTGACTAAAAAAAGAAAGAGAATCACAATTGAAAAGTCGACCGAGATCGCGCCGGCGTTGAGGCTAGGCTGTAAAGAAACCAAAACGAGGTCAGCTTGGGAGAAAAACCAAAGCGAGGTTACAAAAAAAAAAAAAAAAAAAAAAGAGGTTACCAAAAAAAAAAAAAAAAAAAAACCTCAGTAGAAAAAAAAGAGGCCCGTTCGAGAAAAGAAAACAGAGTGGAACACCCCGCAGAAAAAGCCTAGCATGAAAATTGAATAATTGTCAACGTCATGATTGTTACAGTTTAATGCCAGAGGGTTTTTGATCATCACACTCGGATGTTGGACATGATATTTGGGGTATTTCAGCGATAACTCTCAGCTTCTAGTCTTCAATATCATCTCATGGACGTCCAAGCTATCGACACGTCCCATTCTATATTAAACAGTTACCAGTTTTGGTTAAAAATGGACAAAACACTCTTTGTGGTTCGTCGGCTGCCAGCGGTCCCCTCGCTCCAATGTACACTCGAGGTGGTAAGCCAGCGGCCGGCGTCCCGTTGCTAGTACAGTAGGCCTACACGCCGGCAACCAGCGATCCCCTCGCTGTAAAGTGTAGGGCCGCCTCTCCCAAATCATGGACAGTCTAGTCTGTGCCCAAACCCCAACAAAACGATGGCTTGCCGCTAGCCCACGGTTACGTGTGGTTCGATACACAGCGGCCGCCGTGTGGGTATGCATAGTAAAATTGCATTCTACGCAGCACTATGCGGCCTAGTTCTGCATGGCAGGGCTGTGTGTTACCGGCGTGACACGGCCTCCCAAGATCCCGTATAACGCCGGTAACACGTACACAGCCCTGCCGTGCAAAGCTAGCAGCGGCCGCTATGTATTGAGCCCACACGTATCCCGTGGGTTTAGCCTCTAAACGGAGTGTGGCAAAGGCAAAAGTAATCGGGCTGAAACACTCCGTCTAAATTCGAGGCAACGTTTTCACTATATATAGTAGTAGTAGTACCTGTAGAACGCGAACGCGCCCGACTTGACAAACACTGATCAAGCAGCCGCTATTTCTCTATACACTGTAGCTCAACACAACCAGCAAAGGGAGTGGTAGGGCTACGGATCCGCAGCAAGGCCGGGCTGTGAGTTACCGGATACGGCCAGGCCGTATAACGCCGGTAACTCACAGCCCTGCCCTGCCACCCAGAGCTATGTATAGACTACTGCACAAATATCGTAGCTCCATATATTGGACTGTGTGGATATAAAGATTTCTGCAATGGGGATCGACATGTCGTGTATAGCCCTGCGAGTATAGTGAGAGTGTCTGGCGTTGCCAAGGCCGGACACTCTCGCCATACTCGTAGTCGTAAGGCTTGTACAGTTGCGTCGCTCGTCTTGTCGAACACGGAAAACGATGGACGTTCTCTCAACATGCGGCAGATTTCTTCAAAACTATTCATTTTATCATGATTTGGGTGATCTTTGAGGATAGACGAGGAATTACCAAACAACGAGGTGGTTTATTATCATGGTATTTGAACCCGATGTATCGAACCATACGTATAAAACTGTGTAGAAATCATGTAGGCCAAACGGCGATGACAGTGCGGCTCGGTGGAAGGCCTGCAGTGGGCTACCTGCCATACCGCGCCTAAGGCATCGATTTGTTCGCAGTGTTGCTATGAAGGGTCATGGGTTGTACGTCTCGCTCGTGATCTGACCTGTGGACTGCCTGAAATTAACTTGACTCGCTGGAACTATTCACTGTTAACTTGGACGTTCTTTAGAAAATATTGCCCACTTCATTTCATCAAGTATGGTTTCAAGTAGAGCAGGGCCCAGCCAAACAGAGCTAGGTTTCAAGATGTCACGTTATCACTGAAATGCTCAATTAATATTTCGTCAAACATTGGAGTATGTGGTGATCGGATTCCCCGCTGTTGGGGATTCATCGATCGAAGGAAACTGAACGTGAACCATGAGTTTTTGAATAAAATAATTGTAATTTCGGGCTTGTTGTTTTTTTTTTCTGTGGCGAGTGCTCGTTTTTTTTCTTTTTTTTTTTTTTTTTTTTTTTTGCTGTGGCGAGTCCTCATTTATTTTTTCTTTCCACAGGCCCACGCGTTTTTTTGTATCTCTGTTCATGGCATTTTTTTTTTTTTCGTTTTTATTTTATTTAATTTTATTTTTTGTAGATGAGATCCACTTTTGTCTAGAGCCATCACTGCCGAATTTTTCACCGATTTTCTCTCTTTACTGTCAAAGCGGCTGGTGATTCATATTATATTTTTGATTATCTATAATACGTTTATTATGAGACGTAGTGCTTTTAATTTTCTTAAGTACATAAATAATTTTATGTATGCATGGCTTTTTTGTCTGATTCTTTTACAATTATTTCTGTATGCGGTTCACGTTTTTATTTTTTGTACTATTTTTACCGGGTGGTAGTAGTGATTTTTAGTGATTTTCTTGTGAATTTTGTGGACGTATCACTGTATAACATATTTTTCTTTTTCTTTTTGTAAAATCAGCACTCATTCACCTTTTTCGCGAACTATTATACGTGTATGTATGTCGATAAGTATGGATGTATGACTTTTTCAAATCGTTGAAAATTGTTTATTTCCTAATTACGCTTAAAGATTTTTTCTCAAGTTAAAATGAAGTATTAAATGACATTTCTGTCTTTTGTTTTTTAATTATACTTTTCTTACTTTTTCCTTCCTAATGAGACCGAATTTTTATTTGAATTGAGAAAGACAGTTTATTTTTGCACTGAATCGATAAATATTTTGTAACATTTGGCGCGCCGTACAACACACAGCATCGTACGCAGGCAGGGTAGGGCCGGGCGGACGTGCCCGTATCGCTGATGAAGTCAGTCATGGTTGTCTCGGAGAGCAGATCGTCCATGTAGCCGACACGAACACGAACTGTCTGATACCGGCTACCAACTCGGAGACTCTGGGTCATCACACTTGGGTGTTGCATGGTGGGATACTTTAACTTCCGCCGCCGTTAAAATAGTTTTGCTCGTCGGAAAAATGTTTTACTCTTCCCAAAATATGTTCACTCTCGCTAGAAAGAGTTTGCTATGCATTATAAGGTAATTGCGCCCTCACATGAAATATTTCTCCTCTCAGAAATAAATTTTGCTCTGAAGAAAAGTAAGTTTGACTTTTTCATCCTTCCTTTTTCGTTCTTTCTCAGTTCAGTTTTACCAAATTCTTAAACCACACTCATATGTTGAAATATATCTTGAAAAATTAGTTTTGTTGTCTTCAGAAAATAATTTCTCGCCATTGAGAAAAAGTTTTATTCACTATTTTCAATTTGCTGCTCTGAGAAAATCTTTTTTCCATAAAGAAATTAATTTTACTCCTGAAAAATAAAACTTTTCTTTAAGAATTTAAGTTTTCTGCTCTAAAGACATAAGGTTATGTCATTTAAGTAACTCAGTTCGCGCTCAGCAAAAATCTTACAACTCTTGCTGTGAACAATTTTTACTTCTTTTCGAAATAAAAAACGTTTTTCAGAAACAAATATTTTGTTCAAAGTTAAAGTTATTTTTTTAAAAGTTGAAGTGTTTTTGTTAAAAGTTTTTAAAAACAGTTTACCCCAAAAATAAAGTTTCCCCGTTCAGAAATAAAAGTTTGCTGTGGAGAAATAAAATTTCTTACAAATATTAAATATATTGTCAAGAAATATGAGTTTATGTTCAAAAGTAATAAATTTCCATGACGTGTAGGGGAGTTTGTTATCTTGAAAAAATTTTACGTTGTTTACAAAATAAAAATACTTTTGAGAAACATATTTTCTTTATTGTTAAAACTAAAAGTACTTTCGAGAAGTTAAAGTTAAGATAATGTTAAGATAAAGTTGCCCGTACAAAATTAAAAGTTTGCGGTGGAGAAATAAAATCTCTTACAAATATTAAAGATATTGACAAGAAAAATTAGAGTTTATATTCAAAAGTAGTAGAGTTCCGTGGCGTGTAGGGGCCACGGTACAATTGGACTGCTGAAAACATAGTCCCAGAGAAATATTTTCTTGTTAGTCTGTTTCCATCAAGGTTAACAAGATGATTCCAATATCTGAGTATCCAAGTGTATCTTCGCACCTGACATGAATTCCAAACTGTGTCACCAGATACAGCATCAATAGGTGTAAATCTATGAACTCCTAAAAGAACTGTAAGGCATGGTTTGAACCAAGCATACTTTGGATGTTTACCATAACCCCAAATACTGAACCATAGTCTAGTATTGGGGCTACACATGAATCATAAAACTGTATATATGCTAAAACCCATATTTTTAAGAATTTTGAACTTTGAAATGATAAACCCAAGTGCTCTATTGGCTGACTCAGCCAGATAAGATGATATAACAGAGAAGTCTAGAGATTCATTCAGTACAATACCTAGGTATTTGTAGTTATCAGTACAATACAAAACATTTTCACCTATATGAAATTGAACATTACTTCTGTTGTAACCTGGTTTTCGAAAGTGAATCACCTTGATTTGAAGTTATTAATGACAAGTCTCAATTTTGAACATTAAACATTTACATGATCTAACATGAACTGCATGTCAGTTTCTTTGTCGGAAATTATAACAACATCGTCCGCATACAATAGGATAGATTCAAGATAGGATTCAAGTTTCAGTTTTAGCTCATTTGACTCAATGTCTGTGGATCAAGTTGAAGGACTTATCAGTATTTACCCGTGAAATCCTAAAGCAGGATGCTATACCCACTGTGTTGATAGAATAGGATCCTATACCCACTGTGTTGATGAAACAAGATCCTATACCCACTTAGATGATAAAACAAGATCCTATACCCACTTAGATGATAAAGCAGGATCCTATACCCACTGCGTTAATAAGGCGGGATCCTATACCCACTTGGATGATAAAACAGGATCCTATACCCACTGTGTTAAGGGAGCGTTCAGTTATTATGGCCGGGGTGGGCCGGCAAAATCCAGGGGGGGGGGGTCACCTCAAATTTGAAAACTGCAAAGGGGGTCATGTATTTTTCAAACAGCTCAGAGGGGGTCACTTAATTTTCATAAGTATCCGTCCCGTCAAAAAGCAGTTTCAGTGTTCAGAAATATTCTTGGAGATAAAAATAATTCGTTGCATGATTTCATTCTCTGAAGTTATTCACCTGTAAATCTGAACAAAAGTATAATTATCTGTCACATGAACATCTTGACTTGACAACTCTGAGGCTTGTCTTATTGTAAATCAAGCTCACTGCACTGAGGGCGATGAACAATTCCTATTACTTACATATTAGAGATATAGCAAGTTTTGTCAGGGAAATTATCTAACAGTTACCTGTACTGAGACTACTAGTACCATGAAAAGTTAAATAATACTTTTAGGTGAAATTCCAATATCATAATTGTTGTCCACATCTGAACTTTTAAATACCCTATTTGAATCAAGTACAATTGTATCAATTATCAAACACCTATAAAAGCACAAATTAATTTAGTTTAGCATTGTAAAAAAAATTATTCTTAGTTTTCTCATAGACTCAACATTTCGATGAAATTCAAAAATCCAATTTCTTGCACACATATCAACCTTAACCATCCTAGGCTAACTAAGTACTTTAAAATGAATTATCAAATTCTATAAATACACAGATTTTGATAGTTTTGTATTGGAAAAAAATTATTCATTTTCCTCATAGACTCCCATGTACAGTGAATCTACATTTTGGTATAATTCCAAAATCCAATTTCTGGCGAACACATCCATTTGTTACCACCCTAATCTAATCAAGTACATTGATATCAAATCGAGAGTACATGAATACATGGGTTTACCTATTTTTGTATTGGAAAAAAATTTTCATACTTTCCTCATAGACTCCCATGTATAGTGGATGAACATTTTCAGTGAAGTTCCATAATCAGATTTCTTGTACACATAATATGCACCTTTAACCATCATATTCTAATCAAGTAAAATTATGTTAATTATTGAACATCTGTATATGCACAAGTATACCAAGTTTTTCATTGGAAAAAAAAATTATTCACAATTTTATCATTGACTCCCATGTATAGTGGATGAACATTTTTGGTGAAATTCTAAGGTCAAACTTTTTGTCCACATGCCAGTTGTAACAACCCTATTTCATTTAAGTACATTTATGTAAATTATCAAATATCTATAAATGCACAGATATAGTTTTGCATTGAAAAAGTATTACATAGATTTCTCATACATGTATGAGAAAATATATGTATACCATGTATGGGTGAATCAACATTATCAACAGCTGATTTTTAATTAAATTCAAATATCAAAATTTTGTACACACACACTTGCGCAAAAATATTGTAATTTCTGTCCAACCTCTTTGAGGAGTATTATTATAGCAAGTCAGAAGGGGAAATCTGATCATTAACACCTTTTTGAGTTTTGTAAGGAAGGTCATTTGAAAAAATCTAAGCTCTTTTGGGGGATTCTATTGCTCCATACCCCCTAGGTGTTTGTGTGTGCAGCTTTACTCAAGCAATGTGGGGGGGGGGGTCATGAAATTTTTGTCATCTTGAAAGGGGGGTCATCAATTTTTTGGTACAATGGGTAGGGGGTTCACTTATTTTGACTGATGCGCAGGAAGAATTTGCCGGCCACCCCCCGGCCATAATAACTGAACGCTCCCTAATAAGGCGGGATCCTTTGACCGAAAGTAAGAAAATTGGCACACACGTGCATATTTCATCAACATTTGAAGAAACCTGAAGGAGGTGGTCAGTTGAAACCCACAAATCATACATTAAGTAGAAAATTTCAAGACAATTTTACAGTACATTTTAAAAATCGTGACGACAGCCAATAACGTAAGCAGCTGACACAACGTTTCAACATTTTCTAAATTTATTTCATATTATCAAGACCATTATATTCATTTCAGGAAACCCTTACTCCAGCATCTAAGCACAAAAAACAAAACTAAAGTGATAAATACAGTGGTTCGCAAATCGTTTGATTTAACCAGACCTTGAATCACATTTCAGGCGCACTTGGTTTTTTCAAACATTATGGACATACTCATAAATGTATAGCGTGGGAGATGTGCTCCACGTACATCATGTACAATTTAAATGCAAAAGTGGCAAATTCGGCAACCACATTCTTATACAGCTCTACAAGTTGGTAGATACCTTGTGTATTACAACTGATTTGCTTGCATGTAATATGAAATGTCAACAAATTCATGATATCGAACACTGAATCCAAGAATGTGTGATAAGCCATTCAATCAGGTCAACACTTTCAGTAACACTTTCAGGCCTTCCACATTGCTGCAGGGGAGCAAGCAAATATATACACATGTGACATATGTCAACTTGATTACTACTGTACGTTACCAAGAATGCTTTATAGAACAGTGTGCGATGAAATAGTGAAGGAGTTGTTTGGGTATTTCAGTCTTTCTATATTTCAACTTCTGCCCTTTTTGTCCCCCTTGCAGGTTGAGGTGCAAGGACAATGAGAATGGAAATAACATGGATGCAAGAACAAGGAGGGTGGAAACAATATGGATTGACATTCAGACACATTTCAACCACTGGGAATACATCTGACGCCATGCCTATCGACAACTTTTAGAACTTCAGACTGTATAAACATTATTTAACCAGAATGGGTTAAACCCAAAATTGAATGGACCACGAAACATACAGACCCACTTGCACAAACGCGTATAGAATTACTGATCTAGTAACAGGTGTGCACCGTTCTGGCTGCCCCTCAATCACCTCTGACAGTTTTCCAGATTTTTTCACCGATTAATTTGTGCCTGATACAAACTTCACCATACGAGGAACTGTGAACCACAAAGGACTATAATGGTCTGTTTCAGTGCTATTCTGGCCGAAACATTTTCTTGTAAACTCAAGTTTATTACTACCATGAACGACAGCCAATACTGCAGTGGCCATTTGATTATTCATCTATCGAAGCTTTTATTTTCAGTACATCTGAATAACAATCGAATACTGCTTTCTCCTGGGTCTGTCATTCAAATTGTAATTTGAATTACAGCTACTTCTGTATATGGATCATCACTGCTGTACCTACGACAACATTCCAAATGCGGTATCACCTTGTGGTCTTCACACTTGCTTGTCTGTATGCAAATGTACCATCAACCTGAACCAATAACGTACTTCTTTCTATATTAAGCCTAACTCAAACTGTCTCTGAACCCACCCATGACAAAGGTCAGATTCTCGACTGGTTGATACACCGATCAGACAATAACTTAGTTCTGTTCACTGATGTTTCCAGCGCTATTGCAACTGACCATCTCTCCATCATCAGTCATCTGAATGTTGCAATACCACGCCCATCAGATGTATTCGTGACAGCACGTAACATTCGTGACATATACCTCACCGCTTTGAAGGAAGATCTTCACCACAGCCTTGCTAGCATTAAAGAACCTACAGCACAAACTCTTCACTTCTGTCTCCAATCTGCCTTGGACAAGCATGCGCCAGCAACAAGACGTAAAGTTTCTAAACGAAGGAATACCTGTTGGTTTAAGGCTGTCCGTGACAAATTCAAGGCAGCCCAAAAACAGCGTCGGCGAACAATGAGACAGTGGCTGAAAACTGGACTTACAATTGACAGGCAAATATATAACCACACGAAGCTGTCACAAAACTTGTTCACTCAGCAAAACCGCTTATTTCTGTAATAAGGTTAGTGAGAGTCGTACATCGAAGCAACTGTTCGGCATCACACATAAATTACTTGGATCCAAAAAGGCCTCCCCTACACACCAACAATATTCCCTGCAGTAGAACTTCCACAGCGTTTTCTGGACTTTTTTCCAGAAAAAGTTGAGACAATGAGAGCCACTCTTGATTGTCAAAATATCTTTCAGCCTTTGAGCTCAGAAAGTTGCTTTCGAGGTATGCCTCTCAGTAACTTTAATCTTGTAAATGATGATATTGTAAAGAATGCCATTTTAAGTTCCACTGCAAAGACATGCGACCTAGACGCAATGCCGACCGATTTGTTGATAGAATGCTTAGACACCGTGTTACCATACATCACACGGGTTATCAATCATTCCCTTGCATCTGGCACATGCCTTACTAGTTTCAAAACAGCTCTTGTTAAACCACTGCTCAAGAAACAATCTCTCGCCCAAAATCAACTAAAAAACTACCAATCTGTCTCAAACCTGTCTTATTTGTCTAAACTACTTGTGTTCATCTTACTTACCACAACCTTAACCCTTTTCAGTCTGCATACAAACCACACCACAGTACTTAAACCGCTCTATTGCAAAGTCAATGACATTCTGACCTCCTTGGACTCTGGCAAAATTACCATTCTCACTCTCTTAGATCTATCTGCTGCATTCGATACGTCGATCATGGCATCCTCCTCCACCGTCTTGAACATACTTTTGACATCTCCGGAACTGCTCTCTCCTGGTTTCAATTTTACCTCTCAGGCAGAACTCAAACTGTAACTTTCAATGGCATACGATCAACAACATCATCTATCTCTTTTGGTGTCCTGTAAGGCCCAGTTCTCGGCCCCGTCCTATTTGTTTTGTACACTGACCCTCTTTTCAGCCTCATCAGAAAATACCCATTAAATCATCACGCCTTTGCCGATGACAATCAATCATACAAGGAAACTACAATTGATCAAATCAAATCAACTGTTGAATCTGTGCAAAGTTGTATCACTGCAATACTTATCTTCAACAAGCTGCCAAATCATCTCCCCCTTCATCCATAATTCTGGGCGATTTTGATATAATTTTCGCCTCCTGTGTCAAAAACTTAGGAGTCACACTCGACTCTAACATGAATACGTTTGAACATGTGCATGATATTTGCAAAGCTGCATACATCCAAATTAGACAAATTAGCTCTATTCGTCACTTCCTCTCTTTACAGGCAACTCAAACATTGGTCTCCGCACTTGTTCTGTCTCTTGTAGATTATTGTAATTGTCTCCTTTCTGGTTGCCCTAAACAGCTTATCGACAAGTTGTTAAAGAGTGCAAAATGCTGCCGCTCGTCTTCTCTGTAACGCTAAAAATTACGATCATGTCCAACCCTGTTGCAAAAATTGCACTGGCTGCCTATTAGTTCTCGTACCCACTACAAAGTTGTATCTACTTGCTTAAATTCAGTGATGGGTACAGGACCGCAATATCTCTCTGAGCTTCTACATCAATACACTCCAAAAAGACAACTCCGCTCCTCAGATTCTCGACTTCTCAGTATTCCCAGAGTTTTCACAAAGACTTTTGGCGAGAGATCTTTCTCTTACATTTGGCCCTACATTATGGAACAAACTTCCTTCTGACCTTCGCCACTCCAACTCTGCCCTTCCTTTCCGCCGTTCCCTAAAGACTCTTCTCTTTAAACAGTAGTCTAACCTTTTTCGTTAGCCCAGTCTCTTGACTGAAAGATCCGTCGCTCGAGGGCGCTCTCTACGCCACCCCCTCTCGGGAGCGTAGAGAGCGCCTTCGAGCGACGGATCTTTCAGTCTACCCCGTCCCCTATTGTATTTCTAAACGTGTTTGTACATATGCTTTGTTCGTACCGCCATCACGTGATATGGGTGGGCTAAGTCTGTTGAAAACCGTGCGTCTTTTTTTTTTATTCCGGGACAGAACCATTTATTAGAACCTTTCACCCATGTACTTATTTTAGAAGATGTGAAACATCGCTCATTTTCGGCTAGTATGTGCATCAGTTATAGCAATTCTGAAAGCACAAAAAAAGTCGTTTGTACACATTAAAATTTTACGTTTCTATGTAGCCTTGAATATACCAAGCAGCTGCACATTACGACCCGCTCCGTTGATTTCAGGAAAACTTTTATTGTAATCAGATGAAAATCATATGTACAGATTTAATTTGCTCCGTCCTTTGCCGCAGTTGGTACTCTGTTGTTCTCAATCTTCTGCTTTCGAAGCCAATTAATACAACCTACTTTAATCAGACTGGATTCGTTAACACCAAGCAGACCGTAAAATATATAACTCAAACTTGACCGCGGCAGCATTAGAGTACATTCATTCTATATCTGTATGCTGTTTATCCAAAAAGTTCGGTATAATTGGAAGATTTCAACTAATTTCTGCTATATGTCGTATTAAAAGATTGTATTATGACGCATTTTGTGGTGATGAATATCACAGACCGCACATGAACATTGATTTGCATCAGGGCGGCAGATCTCCCACTTGCTCTCCCAATGTGTGACAGCGAGGATGTGTGTGCCAGTGCTTCATGAGCTCTACAGCGTGTGGAGAGGTCCAGTCAGATTAGTAACAACTGTGTGAGATCGAGAATTTACTGATTTCTCTGCCGTTGAACAAATGATTATCTACCCTATCCCATGTTCATTCTGTATTTTTATGTAAGACATTCTTGGATAAAACTTCTCTTTGAATTGTAAGAGCTACCGAGGCATAATTGAACCATTTAATGTGTACTTTGTAATTGCACTTTGCTGAACGTCTTATACAGTTGGAGACAAAACTGTCTCATGTAAGTGGAATTTTGACAACTATCTCGGTGAAGGACATTCCGGTAAGCAATGTAACAATAAGATCAAAGTATCTTTAATTGCAATGTATAACTATGGGGATCGATGACCGCCAACACTAAATAGATCGTAACCACAACTACTCTCATTGACGACTATCACTGATTTTGCAATACTATCAATATAACAAGTACAACGAATTCTCTGACGACGACAATACGTCGTATATGATACCTTACACAGGTGAGTGCAAAGATTGCCTGTATACTGATATACGCATGCGGGCGTCATGCACAAAATGTGCCAGAATGTGTGTGTCATCAGGCAATGCCGCCCAAAAGAAGAGAACCTACATGTATTAACCACAGGTTGCTTGCATAATAGAACGGCACATGTGCCAGGCTACTGTCGTTTTGCTTTAAAAAGCGCAAATTAATTCTGATGTAATGTAAAAATGCCCTGAAAAGTGATTCGCTTCATCCTCACACAAAGTATGGCAGAATTTACACACAGCTTATAATTTTAGAGAGTCGAAATATTCCCAAGTATAACAGACTGTGTGCTGAGTGACCTAAGTTTACATTTGTCGGGGAATTCTCTGACGTCATGCCCTTTCAAAGTGGCGTCGTTACCAGGGACGTTGCTTGGCAAATTTGCTTGGCAATAGTTAGTTGTGGACAGATGGGTTGGCTAGGTGCTTAATTTGGACAGGTTAGTTGGCTACCCTAGCATGAAGTATGAAGCACAAACTCTATAATTCCGTTTGCATAATTAAGCTTGGACAGACAGTCGGTCAATGAGCACCGACTTCGGCCTACTATTGCACATGCTCTGTCCCGCACACATGTACACAGTCACGTTTGTAGTGGTACACGACGGCCGCTGTGTGGTTTATTACCTGCCTCGATTGTTGTCTGAATACATGGGTTTATGTGCCCTCGCAGCAGGTGACAATTTGCCCTCCTGGCGTCGGGCAAATTGTCACCTGCTCTCGGGCACATAAACCCATGTATTCAGGCAATAATATATAATGCATCCTACTTTTCTAATGCATACCACACGGCCGTCATGTACCATTACACACGCGACTGTGGTCCCGCACGGCAGCGTCTGCAGAGGTTTCACCTTGCATCGCCCCTAGCGACCGCCCGTGGTATTGCGTACATACAAAACCTATATATTGTGAATAGAACCATGCACGCAATATTAATAGCATTAAACCGGCCTTCGCGAAGCTCGCTGACGGTGTGTCCAAAGGTACCGTGCAGATTTTTCTAAATTTTTGGATCGTGTAACTTTCGTTGCCGAAGGTCAGCACAATTGCGGTGGTCTCCAGTTAAAAAACAGTAAAAACAGTAAAAACAATACATCCCGCTACAGATAATCTTCCTATAAAAACTGTACTGTATACCCAGATGTGAATTGTTTGTAGTACGCCTGAGGCCACTATGGTACAATGACCCCAGGATGACCTCTTGTCCCACAATTACCTGCCGTCAATAGGCTTTTGTGTCGGTTTTCGGAGGTAAAATGCATTCTATCATTAACAAATAGAAAAGATTTGTATGTGATCATGTGTTATGTACTCTTTGAGAGTCCTTTAGAAATACAACAAAGCAGAGGAAATGTTCTTGGCGTTAATAAATTGCACATCAATTCCTTAAAGTTGAGAATGACAAGGTGCTTTGGATACTCACATGACACAATTTAACTGTATGGAAATCCGTTTGTATTCCACGTACATACAGTACCTTTTTCAACTGGCCTGGATCAATAGATGTTTCCTGCGAGGGAATCGCCGTCGCCGAATATGCAAGAACGAATGATGGGGGTCCATTGTTGTACAACATGAAACTTCACCTTGGTTACACTTGACCATGGAAATGCCAGATTCAACAGAGGCGCAAAGTCTTCAATAGCATTCATCGTGCATGCAATGCAGGCCTAATTACTTGTACAACTACGCAAAGCCTCGTTTATTGCGCCAATCGATAAAAATAAAAATGACATATAGGCCACTCTTTCAGAAAATTTTCGCGTCATGGTAATCGACGTAAGTACTAATATTTGCAGCCACTAAGCCTGACAACATCTGTGAGTAAATTCCCTTCTTAGACATCTGTAAGAACTTAGCAATATGAACTACTGGTTGCGTCAAAATAGAAAATTTCTATTAATTAAGGTAAATTCCACACTATCATATCTCACTTTAGACGACGCGACACCCTTAAAACCATGCCTCGTTTCGATTTGCCCGGGATTTCCCGAATGTGAACGGTGCATGTGTCATATCTTACTATAACAGGGGAAGCCCCAAAGGCTAATCGTATTAGTCCGTGGGCTAGAGGGGGTCTACGTGCACCCCCCCCACAGGATAACAAACCTGTATTTTTCAGAACCCTTGGGATCCCTAGAATACGAAATGGAATTTTAACAGAAAAAATATAGGGACGCAATAGCTGTTATGGTCATGTTTTGAAGGGTACCGCAAAATCACGATTTTCCAAGCCAAATGCATTTTCGTCAAATCTGTCTTCTTGTAAGTCATGTGCTGAGCTCATTTTTTAACATAACCTCACTTGTTTGGTATCATTAGAAAGGGAATTTATTCTTCTTTAAGATGACATATTGCATTATGCAATATCTGCTACAGTTTTTGTCAAATATAACCAAAACTTACCCCTTACCCCAAAATTTAACATTACAAATTACAGAAAATCTCAAATTCTACCAATTTTTTAGCTAGGCATAATAAAAAATGCAATGCTTTGTCTGAAATCTGTTTTATTTGATACAGGGACATGTCAGAAATATGAAATAGCTTTAACAGAAAAAATATTGGGAATCTACAGCTGTAACAGTCATATTTTGAAGGGTACCGCAAAATAATAGTGTAGCAGATTTGCATGCATTTTTGTTAAAACTGTCTTCCTATAAGTTATCTGCTGAGCTTGTTGTTGAATATAACCTGGCTTGTTAGGTATCATTAGAAAGATAATTCACTAATCTTTAGAATGGCATATTGTAACATGCAATATCTTCTATAGTTTTCATGATATGTAACCCAAACTTACCCCATACCCCAAAGTTTACATTGAAAATTTCAGTCATAGCTAAAACTAAATTCTACCATTTTTTTAGCTTGACACAAAAAATCTGGCCGTTTTTGCTATTAAATCTATTTTATTTGGTACAGGGACATGTCAGAAATATGAAATAGACTTTTAACAGAAAAAATATTGGGAATCTACATCTGTAACAGTCATATTTTGAAGGGTACCGCAAAATCATAGTGTAGCAGATTTGTATGCATTTTTGTTAAATTTGTCTTCCTAAAGTTATCTGCTGAGCTTGTTGTTGAATATAACCTGGCTTGTTAGGTATCATTAGAAAGATAATTCACTAATCTTTAGAATGACATATTGTAACATGCAATATCTTCTATAGTTTTCATGATATGTAACCAAAAGTTACCCCATACCCAAAGTTTACATTGAAAATTTCAGTCATAGCTAAAACTAAATTCTACCATTTTTTTACCTAGACATATAAAATCTGGCCGATTTTGCTATTAAATCTATTTTATTTGGTACAGAGACATGTCAGAATTATGAAATAGACTTTTAACAGAAAAAATATTAGGAATCTACAGCTGTAACAGTCATATTTTGAAGGGTACCGCAAAATCACAGTGTAGCAGATTTGTATGCATTTTTGTTAAATTTGTCTTCTTATAAGTTATCTGCTGAGCTTGTTGTTGAATATAACCTGGCTTGTTAGGTATCATTAGAAAAATAATTCACTAATCTTTAGAATGACATATTGTAACATGCAATATCTTCTATAGTTTTCATGATATGTAACCCAAACTTACCCCATACCCCAAAGTTTACATTGAAAATTTCAGTCATAGCTAAAACCAAATTCTACCATTTTTTAGCTTGACACAAAAAATCTGGCCGTTTTTGCTATTAAATCTATTTTATTTGGTACAGGGACATGTCAGAAATATGAAATATAGAAAAAATATTGGGAATCTACATCTGTAACAGTCATATTTTGAAGGGTACCGCAAAATCATAGTGTAGCAGATTTGTATGCATTTTTGTTAAATTTGTCTTCTTATAAGTTATCTGCTGAGCTTGTTGTTGAATATAACCTGGCTTGTTAGGTATCATTAGAAAGATAATTCACTAATCTTTAGAATGACATATTGTAACATGCAATATCTTCTATAGTTTTTATGATATGTAACCAAAACTTACCCCTTACCCCAAAGTTTACATTGAAAATTTCAGTCATAGCTAAAACTAAATTCTACCATTTTTTTACCTAGACATATAAAATCTGGCCGTTTTTGCTATTAAATCTGTTTTATTTGGTACAGAGACATGTCAGAATTATGAAATAGACTTTTAACAGAAAAAATATTGGGACTCTACAGCTGTAACAGTCATATTTGAAGGTACCGCAAAATCACAGTATTGCCAACTCGCTTGCTTTTTTGTAATATCTGTCTTCTTAAAAGTCATCTGATGAGCTTTATTTTTGACATAACCTGGCTTGTTAGGTATCAATAGAAAGGTAATTTACAATTCTTTAGAATGACATATTGTAATATGCAATGTCTTGTTTAGGTTTCATGAAATAGGACCAAAGCTTACCCCATACCCAAGGTTTACACAGCAAATTACTGCAAATCTGAAACTCTACCATTTTTTACAATTTATTAACTTTATATACCAAAGGCAATGCTTGTATGCAATCTATGAAATATGTGTTTTTGTTAAAAAGTATGTTACAAATATGAAATTAACTTTTAACAGGAACATAATATGATTTTGTAGCCTTTTGGATCATATTTGGAAGGGTACCCAGGTATCAGGGCAAATTTGCCGAAACACATACATTTGCAATATATGGGTTCCCCCTCCAAAAATGATCCAAATGGCTACTAAATTGTATCATCTTAAAAGTTAAAAGTTAATTTTATACTTGTGACATACTTTTGTAACAAATAAATCAGATTTTAAAAAAGAATTGCCTTTTGTATTATGTCACGGGGACTGTGATTATGTGCAGCAAAAAATGGTAGAATTTAAGATACGCTGTAATTTGCGATTTGAACTTTTTGGGTATGGGGTAAAGTTTGACCATATTCCAGGAAAACTATGTATGACATTGTATATTACAATATGTCATCTTAAAGAAGAATAAATTTCCCTACTAATGATACCTCACAAGCCAGGTTGTGTCACAAAATAAGTTCAGCAGATGACTTACAAGAAGAAGAATTTAACAAAAAAGGTGCCAGTTTGCGGTACTGCGATTTTGCATTTCCCTTCACAATATGGCTGTTACAACTATACAGTCCAAATATTTTTTCTGTTAAAAGTCTATTTCACATTTCTGACATGACCCAGTACCATATACAACAGATTTAATACCGAAACAGAGCTATTTTTATCATGTCTAGCTAAAAATTCACGGAATTTGATCACGTTATCTATGACAGTACTTTCAATATAAACCTTGGGGTATGGGGTACGTTTTGGTCATATTCCATGAAAAATATACAAGATATTACCTGTTACAATATGTCATTGTAAAGAATATTTAATTACCTTTTCAATGATACTAAACAAACCCGGTTATAATCAATAACAAGCTCATTAGACGACTTATAAGGTGACAGATTTAACAAATACGCATGCGAATCAGGAATACTGAGATTTTGCTGTACCCTTCAAAATACAGCTGTTACAGCTATAGAATCCCAATATTTTTTCTGTTAAAAGTTCATTTCATATTTCTGATATGGCCAAGTACACAATAAAACAGATTTCATACCAAAAAATTGCCTAATTTTTTATGTCTGCGTTAAAAATTGCTTGAATTTGACATTAGCTATGACAGTAGTTTTCGATGTAAATTTTGGGGTATGGGGTAAGTTTTGGTCATATTTCATAAAAATCTGTACAAGATATTGCATGTTACAATATGCCTTTCTAAAGATAGTAAATAATCTTACTAATGATACCTAACAACTTACATTATATTCTATAAGAAGCTCAGCAGATGACTTAAAAGACGATAGATTCAACAAAAAGGCACGCAAGTCAGGAATACTGAGATTTTGCTGTACCCTTCAAAATCTGACTGTTACAACTACAGAATTCAAATCTTTTTTCTGTTAAAAGTCTATTTTATATTTTTCACATGACCCATAACCGAATGAAATAGATTTCATACAAATAAATGCCGGAATTTATATGTCTAGGTAAAGAAAATGGTAGAATTTGATTTTAGCTATGATTGCAATTTTCAATGTAAATTTTGGGGTATGGGGTAAGTTTTGGTCATATTTCATGAAAACTATAGAAGATATTGCATGTTACGATATGTCATTCTAAAGATTAGTGAATTATCTTTCTAATGATACCTAACAAGCCAGATTATATTCAACAACAAGCTCAGCAGATAACTTATAAGAAGACAAATTTAACAAAAATGCATACAAATCTGCTACACTATGATTTTGCGGTACCCTTCAAAATATGACTGTTACAGATGTAGATTCCCAATATTTTTTCTGTTAAAAGTCTATTTCATATTTCTGACATGTCCCTGTACCAAATAAAACAGATTTAATAGCAAAAACGGCCAGTTTTTTTGTGTCAAGCTAGAAAAATGGTAGAATTTGGTTTTAGCTATGACTGAAATTTTCAATGTAAACTTTGGGGTATGGGGTAAGTTTGGGTTACATATCATGAAAACTATAGAAGATATTGCATGTTACAATATGTCATTCTAAAGATTAGTAAATTATTTTTCTAATGATACCTAACAAGCCAGGTTATATTCAACAACAAGCTCAGCAGATAACTTATAGGAAGACAAATTTAACAAAAATGCATACAAATCTGCTACACTATGATTTTGCGGTACCCTCAAAATGTGACTGTTTAGATGTAGATTCCCAATATTTTTTCTGTTAAAAGTCTATTTCATAATTCTGACATGTCCCTGTACCAAATAAAACAGATTTAATAGCAAAAACGGCCAGGTTTTTTGTGTCAAGCTAAAAAAATGGTAGAATTTGGTTTTAGCTATGACTGAAATTTTCAATGTAAACTTTGGGGTATGGGGTAAGTTTGGGTTGCATATCATGAAAACTATAGAAGATATTGCATGTTACAATATGTCATTCTAAAGATTAGTAAATTATCTTTCTAATGATACCTAACAAGCCAGGTTATATTCAAAACAAGCTCAGCAGATACTTATAGGAAGACAGTTTTAACAAAAATGCATGCAAATCTGCAACACTATTATATTGCGGTACCCTTCAAAATATGACTGTTACAGCTGTAGATTCCCAATATTTTTTCTGTTAAAAGTCTATTTCATATTTCTGACATGTCCTTGTATCAAATAAAACAGATTTCAGACAAAGCATTGCATTTTTTATTATGCCTAGCTAAAAATTGGTTAGAATTTGAGATTTTCTGTAATTTGTAATGTTAATTTTGGGGTAAGGGGTAAGTTTTGGTTATATTTGACAAAAACTGTAGAAGATATTGCATAATGCAATATGTCATCTTAAAGAAGAATAAATTCCCTTTCTAATGATACCAAACAAGTGAGGTTATGTTAAGAAATGAGCTCAGCACATGACTTACAAGAAGACAGATTTGACGAAAATGCATTTGGCTTGGAAAATCGTGATTTTACGGTACCCTTCAAAACATGACCATAACAGCTATTGCGTCCCTATATTTTTCCTGTTAAAATTCCATTTCGTATTCTAGGGATCCCAAGGGTTCTGAAAAATACAGGTTTGTTATCCTGTGGGGGGTGCACGTAGACCCCCTCTAGCCCACGGACTATAGCGACCACATCCATGAACCAATAGAACAGGTATATGGGACGATTTATCGACCGATCGGATCTACCTTTTCACGGAAGGTCCACCTGAATGTGGTTTGAAGCTGTTACTCGCGTTCACAGACTGGAAGTGGACGAGAACATACTGTTTATTACACATTGATGATTAACGTGGTCGCCCTAGGGACATCCAATCCGTGGCATCGATCGGTCAAACGATACACTGTATGCATTTTAAACATGACTGGAACTAATTTGGGATAATTGGATGGTGAAGTGATGTCGATTTAATCTACAAATGTAATCTCATCTCCTTTTCTTATAATATTACACACTTGTTTTTATGAGTAATTTGCGATATTGCAACATTCAGCTATATGGCACCTAACACTTTTGAGAAATTTGCAAAATATGAAAATCCAATTATCCCAAATTAGTCCCAACCGTGTTTTTAATGAGTCGCATCGACTTATATGGTTATTGCTTTATTTGTTATTATATATCATTTTCCTTTCTATAAGTACGACGTCAAACTGACACTCGCAATTGCCATTCTTTTTCACTATGTTTGAATGTGATGAATACGCATATCATTTGGTCGAGACAAGTATATTCGGTATTTCGGTTTTGAGCCTGATATTTTAGAGGTTATTACCCAATATCGCCTGTTCCTGTGTCGTATCAGCATGAGTGTCATTAGTGCTGCGTCAGTCATTAGTGCTGCGTCAGACACGAGACGAAGTCGTGCGTCAGACACGAGACGAAGTCGAGTGTCTGACGCAGCACAAATGACACGAATGCTGATACGACACAAGGAACAGGCGATATTGGGTAATAACCGATTTATCATATACCCATGCCCATAATTTTAGGGAATTTTACTAATAGAACGAAAAACCTTAAATTTTGAGGCTTTACTTTATTACGCCTTGCGCATAAATATCAGAATGTTTATGTGAACAGGCTTCATTCATAAAGTATACGACGAAGATGTCAACATCACGCGCAACATCGCTGCAAGTCGTCCATATCTCAATGAAACCCAAGAAGAAAGACACCGGGATACAAAAATCGTCATACAGAAGGAACATTTTAAGGTGCAATATGCTATTGCAACTGTAACCGTCAAAAACTGCTCAGCTTTAAGGGACCGTTCAGTTTTTACGGCCGGGGGGGGCCCGGCAAAATCCAGGGGGGGGGGGGTCATCATAATTTTGGAATCCACAAAGGGGGGGTCATCACTTTTTCACTTGTAGGAAAGGGGGGGTCACCACATTTTCAAAACATAATACCTACAATAAAGTTCACTTTATGCCATGGCCATGATCGACCCTCTTTGCCGGCGTGCCGCCTTCGGCGGCCCACTACAATAAATATACTTTATGTATTACCCATGACCCTCTTAACGGGCAGACTTCTTTGGCGGCCCACTCCAATTAGGTTTACTTCATGCAATGGCCATGATCGACCCTCTTTACCGGCGGGCCGCCTGCGGTGGCCCACTATAATAAATTGACTTTATTGTAATACCCCATGACCATCTTTATGGCTGGACGCCTTCAGCGGCCCTGTTCAGTAAAGTTTACTTCGTGCAATGACCATTATCGACCCTCTTTTTACCATCGGGCCACCTTTGGTTACCCACTAGAATACAGTTGACATTACGTAATGGCCCATGACCCTCTTAACCGGAGGGCTGCCTATGGCGAACCACTCCAATAAAGTTTACTTTATACAATGTCCATGGACATAAGTTGTCTATGGAAATGAAGTTAAAAATTGCAAAATTTTTTAAAATTTTGAATTTTTTTTTAGATTTTACCGACAGTAAGCAACTTTCTGTATTTTTAATACATCCTGCCGGCACATTTTTAATTTTAATTTATACATTTAGAGTGACTGTATCCTAATTAACAGACGTTTGCATGGATGTGGCTGAGAAGTTTGTGCACTGGCATCTCTGCTACACGAATAAAGTGCGCCGCGTACCGGAGTTCAAATGCAAACCGTACGGGTAAATTTGACATAGGGTTTTGGTTATTTTTCCGCGGGGGGGGGGGGGGGGGGGGGGGGGGGGGGTCATCAAATTTTTTCGTCTGACAAAGGGGGGTCATGATTTTTTCGCGAAAAATGCAGGGGGGGGGTCTATATTTTTTGAACACCGGCGACAAGATTTTGCCGGCCCGCCCAGGCCGTAAAAACTGAACGCTCCCTAAATCTATCCAGATTTCGATCGTCGTACGGCACAAAGTTCGCGCGGAGAGGACGCCATTTTGTCAGTTTACCCTTAGAGTTGCCATGTCAACATTCCGCGCGCGCGTGACATCGCTGTCACGCCACGCACTCACTACCTGTTCGGTGGAGACCGTGCACAGTGCCGGCGCCGTGCGAACGGCAGAATGTTTGCTAGAACTTGACCAAAAAAATACCATGGGAAAACATTTCAAGACTCAACGTGATATTTCCGTATTTTGCAACCAGAAATACCCGTGTTCCTCGAAGCCCTTCAAGTTTTTACGTCGGCGACATCGCTTCGCAGTCGGGGAGCGGCAGCCATTTTGTTGTTTACGTTGTTTACCAACAAACTGCTAATGTAGTTCGGGAAAACTCTAAAACTGATGACGTTCATCGTGCATATCTCGACGTTTCACGGCTGATATTTTACGGTGAACGTCACTAGGATGTAGCAATATGGGCATGGGTATATGATAAATGTTTATATTGCCAGAATGCCGCATTCGATTTGGCCGATGGCTGTTGTTGAGGGCTAAATTCGTTGCTTTGTGAGTTGGTGACGTTCTGGAAACATATGAGAATACAAATTTATAAAATCTTAGAGCATGGCCGTAGCCTGACCAAATTGCCAAGCGGGCAGAACCGAACCTAGCTTAGCCTAGATTTGGAAAATTTACATACATTTATATATTTTGCATATTACTTGCATTCAATTAGCATACAACGCTGAATGTGTTGTTATGTCTACGCATGCTCTTCGCAATATGTCCTGGAAAACTAAGCTATAAGGGACGGACCATTAGATCTTGGGAGGGGGGGTGGTCAAAAACAGAAAAAAAAAAATTTTCAGAGCAGAAAGTTAGGAAAAAAAAAATCTTCAAACTAGTTTGCAAAATAAAAAATAAATAAATAAGAAGACAAAGGCGTAAAAAAAAAATCTGCAAAAGTCTTTAAAATTTTGAATTTTTTTTAGATTTTACCGACAGTAAGCAACTTTCTGTATTTTTAATACATCCTCCCGGCACATTTTTAATTTTAATTTATACATTTAGAGTGACTGTATCCCTTATACTGGAAGTTGTGATTATCTTATCTTTTCAGGACTTTTGTATTCTGATCACTTGAAATTATGAAATTATAGAGCCTGTTTTCTACTTGTTTCCTGCGTACAAACCAAGCAGGTACACTAGGTAAAACATTGAAACTATGGTATGGTTGTCAAGACAGAAGTTGTATTTGCCTTTTAAGATCAAGGTAAACAGATGCAGGCCACATCAGGTTCATTTTTTTCACAGCATTTTATTGCAATGATGAATGCAAGAATGGATGAACAAGTAGAAACACGTCAATAATGATAAAACAACATATCAAGTCATTATGTATTATTTTGCTTTTAAAAAGGCATTTTCAATTCTTTTTTCTCAAAAAACAGCCTCAAATAACAACAGCAACACATGTTTTAACATTCAACAATACACTACGTAGAATGCCATCTATCCAACAAATTCCAACACAAAACACATAAAAGGGTTGAACTTTGAAAGTTTCTCGATAGCAAATACTGAATAAATCTGCATGGTTAATCGTTTTTGTGTTGCAAATTTCAAAGAAATTGGACAAGCCCTTTCAGAGAATACAGATTTTTTGACCATGAATGGCATAAATTGCCCAAAAAGACAAATATTGAAATTTCAACACATCTATACACATCCAATCAATTTGGACATGCTGCTACAGAGAAATAGATGTTTTGATCAAAAAGGGCAACAATTGCTCTAAAAACACAAATATGCAAATTTCACTATATTATTTAGCTTATTTTAGCTTCTCAGCTTGTCAAAATCAATTGTAAATCATGAGATATGCGTGATGTTTGGTGGGGTGAATGTAGGCATTTCACCACGCAGTAGAAAGGGAAGCCAGGAAACCAAAATAGTCAATTCTCAAAACTATACGAAGCTACTGAGGAGCAAGAAGACCATGTTTCAGAGGAAGATGTGTAATCCGAAAAAATGCTCCCAAAATGCCACCAAATAACACCATTTTTATCTCTATTTTTCAAAAGCTCCAACAGCAGGAGGGGGGACACCCCCCTCCTGACCTCCCCCCGCAAAAATACTCCCCAAGTGCCACCAAATAACACCATTTTAATCTCTATTTTTCAAAAGCTCCAACGGCAGGAGGGGTACACCCCCTCCTGACCACCCCCCGCAAAAATACTCCCCAAGTGCCACCAAATAACACCATTTTAATCTCTATTTTTCAAAAGCTCCAACAGCAGGAGGGGGGACACCCCCTCCTGACCATCCCCCGCAAAAATACTCCCCAAGTGCCACCAAATAACACCATTTTAATCTCTATTTTTCAAAAGCTCCAACAGCAGGAGGGGGATACCCCCCTCCTGACCTCCCCCGGCAAAAATACTCCCCAAGTGCCACCAAATAACACCATTTTAATCTCTATTTTTCAAAAGCTCCAACGGCAGCAGGGGGACACCCCTCTCCTGACCTCTTCCCAGTGACCGCTTGCGTGCCTGCTTGTGGTGCTTGGCACCACATGTTTGCCCTCTTTATCTCCAGACAGCGACGAACGAAAAAAAAAAATTATAAATCTGAAAATTTACTCTGAAAAAAAAAATTTGCACAGCTAATCTCAATTGAAAAAAAAAATTTCAGAAATTTAGAATAGTAAAAAAAAAATTTCACAATTTCATTGTGACCACCCCCCTCCCAAGGTCTAATGGTCCATCCCTAAGAATGATATGGTTCACATGTGTGGTATAAAATAAACACCGAACACCCATTGAAAAAAAACATTTCGAGTTCACACTTCAATGACTTTGATCTTGCATCTTTCCTCTATGGCTATCATGTTTATAAACATGTTCATTATGATTTTTTTCTTTATTTTTCAATGCTGATAAGGATTCGTGATAAATTTCAAAACAAAGTGTAAAACAATAGTGGTTGTATGATTTCAAATTGAACTGATTGGTTCAATATCTCGGTGCTTTGATTTGCGGTAGCATGTTTTGCATGAAAACTTTCAAACCCATCATAAAAATTGTCAACAAAAGATAAGTGTACAAGGACAACTTCTGAGTCGAATTTCTAAATACCTACTTAGCTTAATGGTTTTCTCCAGTGGTTTTTGTGATAAACTTCGTATTTCGTATATTTCAAAAGAACTATGGCGACGAAGAATCTGTTCCTGAATATTCTCTGTTTTCACTGGCAGGCCACTTTTCGTTAAATGCTTAACTGACAACTTACCCTGTGTGCTTGTTGACAAACGTCCAAATCCCGGTGGTGTCGTACTGTCGGGGAAATGGGTATCATGCGTGTTCCTAAAATCACGGGGAAGGGAGTATTTTCATTCCCTATTACGGGTTCGTGAAATCGAGAAAAAGGAGGTTTCCAAAAACCTGGCCTAAGAAAGGTTTGAAATATCCCAGGAAATACCTATCAGACACTCAAACTTCACCAAAAGTTTCATTGTGCGTTTCCTATGCTTTGATCTGGTTTAAAACTGTGATTCGAAATCTAATGACTTTTATGAGTTTGACACTCCTGTTCCAAATTTAAGACTCTAATGTGTTAATATATGTGAAAACAATATCATAATTCAGCATTGACCTGACTCTAATATTACGTCTCCCTCTCCTGGATTTTGTAAGTAAGGGGGTATTTTCGGTCGTATTTTCTCCCATATTTCTCAAAATAAAGGGATGCTTTTTGTTGAAAAATCCCAGATTAGGGGTATCTTGAAATTTTGTGGAACGAGCTCTCTGAGAGTGTCACCACCAAGGTCTAAATAGAATGCCGGATACTACGTTGTTTCTTGGGAATGTTGATTTCGGAAATACTTGCGACCTGATATCTCTGATTCAAATGACGGTTCACTGACACTGTGAAAGACCTATGTAGAGCTGCAGTCTGCAGCCCATATGCCTTTACACCATTGCAAATTTTTGAAGGGCATGTAGCTAAGCAGCCATATTGATATTTTCCTATAACCAACATTATCTGTGAAATAATATTGAAACATCTTCTTTTCCAGAGCCAAATGACCATTTCAGGTTTGCGAATGGTGTTTCAATTGGTTGTGTGACTTGGCGGCCATATTGCCATTTACGAAAACCCAACATTAACAATAAAATAATATTTAAAAAATCTGTCTTCAGCAGAACAAACCAATAGACCATGTCAACTTAAATAGACAAGTATGGCCTCAACATTGTTTGCCAAATTTTTGATGACCTTTGACCTACTTTGATATATCTCATTAACCTGGGTTTTAGGTTTGGTTTTAGTGTATATTGATCAGTACTAGACAACACATTTTACCACAAATTTTTTGAGGAACTTTTATGACCTTTGACGTACTTTTATGTATCTCAGAAACTAAAAAGGCAACAGGTTTGGATTTTGTAAGATATTGTCCTGTGTTATACTACAACATCCCCACAAGTTTTTGGATGACCTAGGTTGACCTTTTACCTAATTTTATATAGTGACAATGCAACCGTTTTGGGTTGTTTTGATATCGACCAGTATGGCACAAAAAATTTCGTCCAATTTGTTCCATAACCTTGACCTACTTTAGATATCTCAGAAACTACAAAGGCAACAGTTTTTGGATTTTCTAAGATATTGACCACTGTTATACTACAATCTCCGCAAGTTTTTTGGTGACCTGGGTTGCATTTGCATATTTCATGACCTTTACCGATTAGTGAAATTTCAGTGAAAGCTCCAGAAATTTAATAATAGAAGAACTTCATTCCATGGCAACCGTTCTGAAGTTCAAAATGGTTGGTAAGGATTTGGACGCTAGTCTATGGAATACCCCATAGCTGTGGTGGCGGGGTTAAAATCGCAAAAGTCAAAACCAGCCCGTAAAAGGCAGGAATCCCGTCTGAAAACACCACAGCTATGGACCCACAGCTAACCATTATGGCTGCATCTCCATGGGTCTCCTTTATGAAGAACTTGCACAAAGAAAAAGTCTTGAAAACAGATATTAAGACGCCTGTGCTTTATGAATAACTTGCACAGGGAAAAAGTCTTTCAGGCAGATATGAAGATGTCAGTAGAAATTAAAAGAGAAGGCCTGAAGGCCTTTTGCATTTACCTTACTTAACACCTGGGGAAACTATAGCCTCTGGTGCAAAAAGGTCTCACCATGCTTGAAGAGAAACTTGCCCAGCAAACTGAAGCAAAGAGTGAAATCGTTAACGCCCAAAGACCAGACTGACCGTCTTTAGCCTTCAACAGTAAACTGAATGATGTTGCCAGTGAAGGATGATCAGGATTTCACGGTAGTAGCACAAAACGAACAATTTTGTCAGGCGTCTGGTTGGATAAAGAGAAAATCTGTGCTAGAAGGTTGATCCCAAGAAAGTCCAGTATTTTGGCTACTTTTTCAGACGAGACTACCAACAGTTTTGAAAAAAAAAACATTGTCCAGGGCCATGTTGTAAGAAATCACAGAACGGCCAACAGATGGACCCGAAGAAATGACTGTACCATCTCTTGGAGCCCAGTGTCTAGCTCAGGATAGGATTTGCGCCCTCACGCGTCAAGCTTTGAGCTATTAATATTGGCCCTTTTAACGCATACCACGGTAGAAAATCGAAAAGCTTTCAACTTCCGAAAGAAAGCGCTTCTTTTCATAATATAATCAGCAGACAAAAAAAACACAATTAAAGGATAAACCAATTACCCCAAACAGTTAATAAATATAGAGTAAAGTTCAAAATTAAACTCATGTGAATGTAGATAGCCAGTAGCGACTAGTTTTCTTCCTAACAAAAGCCTGGTCACGCATGACGGCATCAATTACGTTATTTAAGAGCACAGAATTCACAAATTAGTCCGGAAAGAAATTCATTAGGACAGTCGCAATGACAAATATTCTGTAAATGTGTATTTGTAAATGTCACCACGGGGGATTGCAGTTCACAGTATTTTATCTGATAAAGGACTGATAAAGGCAAACGAGGCCAGATAAACTTTGACGGCTTGTAAATCAAATGTGCTCGTTGCGAAGTATATTCCTTTCTCCCATTATTCTTGAAATACAAACCAGCCTGTAAGTACGAGCTGCTTGCCGGAAGGTCAACAATGTTTTTGTGTAGGCCGTATCTGATTCATTGTATTGTCCACTTGGTTGATAATACTGTTCAGAAGAAAGGACTAGATAGAACGCCCGCAACCCTCCGAGAAAATTAGTTCCGAGAAATTGCGGTGTTGCCGTTTTTGGAGCAGTGGAATATGCTTTACAATATTCTATCTACAAATTAATCCTTAGGCCGCACAGGACTTTTTATACTTGGACCTGTAAAATGACAATGAAATGCAAAATAATCAAACCATTAGTGAAAGATTAAAGTGTACGTATATAACGTTGTCTGACTGAAGAAATGGAAAAAACGTCAACATAGAAAGTGCACATGGAAACAGACAGTACACACCATCAACTTAATTAAGTAATATCCTCCCCTTTACATGTTACCGATAAGCTTGTACTTTCGAACCCCCATCCCACCCAAACCCCTCTCCCAGGGCCCTGACCGCTCAAATCGCCTGAACTTGGAACTGCCCAATGTGTCGCGACGCACCTAATGATCTATAGCCTTTCAGTCAATTATTACAGTGGAAACCCTGCTTTGTAGAAACCTCAATTTCCGAATTCGTTGAAAAGATTTCTGTGTTTGTCATGGAAACAGGGTTGGTGGTTGACAATGCGCGTAGATTCTCCCGGCGACTCAAGCTACACTTAATTGAGAACAACATAGGGGATACACTTGCCAAGATGACAGTCGTGGGTGTTTAAGTACACGTGTGGCTTTACCTCATTGCCTTGCTGTGCCGAGAGAAGAGTTTTGACCACACAAATGTTCGATTCTTTAGATGCTCGACGACAGCGTTCTATGACGTAGCGGTTTGGGAGGGAATGTTTTCCAGTCTAGGTGGTCGCTCAGTCACCTGTGGTCTATTCCGCTCTGCGTCTATGCGCCCCATAGACGTGTATACATGTCTCCTTCTCGGGCATATGTACACACGTCTATAGGGCGCATAGACGCAGAGAGGAATAGAACACAGGTGACTGTGGTGGTCGTTGAAACTAGGAAGCATAAGAAGTAAAGTTTACAGCGAAGAGATTATGGACAATAGGACATATATTTGCCAACATGAATCTTTCAGGCATGTAAAATTACATGATAAAAACAACTTGTAGGATATATTTTTGATCTCCTCGTTCATTGGCACAATGGCCGTGTTTTTCATAATAAAAAGCCAAATAAAAGTTTGAATAGCTCAATGATTTATTCATATTAACAACTTTATATTCGATGAATACCAACGAACGAACGTACCAAAAAACTGGCAAACAAAGTAAACAACCAGCCGGCTATCTAGCCAGCGAACTAGCTAGCTAACTGGCTAGCTAATGAAATAAATGATCAACCCTACAAACAAATGAATGTCTTAAATAAATTATACATAAACATTGAATGCATTAGTATACAACAAACAAACATACATATGAATAGATTAAGTGATCACAAAAGTAGAATGGAATCAATACATGGCTCAGCATTATCAAAGAATTTAAAGATCTTACAGCTGTCGCACGTTTCCGTCAAAAATATCGAAACGGTGAAGAAAACATTTAATTCGCCGTTATTAGACAGATATCTGTAGGTACGTGTTGGTTCATTTCTCTCAGTGCATGACTTTAAGTACAGTTAATGATATCTCATGTGACCATGAGTGCAAAATGTAAAATTTTAAGGCCTCCCATTGAACAATCACCTTTCAGCTTTGGGTTCGACGAAGGACACCCGGTACTGCTGTAGTGGTAAGAAATCATCACTTTCGTACGATGCGACTCCAAGGACTACGAACGAATGTGCCCGTTATTTGGCAGCTGTGGTACACAAACAGGGCCATAGCCTGACCAAATTTCCAAGGGGGAGCTATGTAACAAACAAGCAAACAAACAAACAAACAAACAAACAAACAAACGAAATAAAATTTATGTAGATAGCCGAAATCCTCGCTACGCTAGGATTTCGATTATTTACATAAATTTACATATTGACAGTGTGGAAAATTTCCCCCATGTTACGGCCATGACAAATCATCTACTATCGAAACACAGTAAATGACAATATTTTTAACACTGTGGTTCAGAAATTTGTATTGCCCACGGCGACGTCCTTCCCAAGCTGTTAAAATGAATATATGCGCCTCAAAAAGATTATATAAATATACCAGAAATTTGGGCCAATTTCATATTGCATTTGTTGGAAAGCAGCAGAATAATATCACTGCTTTTATTGATAAAATGACATTGAAAGTAGATAGTTAAAAGTAAAAAATATATGCGCCTTAGAGACAGCTATTCGGACTTTCAATTCTTCTGAATATTTTTTTGGTCTACAGCCATAGGAATGGCGGCTATTTTGAATGCTCAATCTGATTGTGATGTAAGTTTTTCTCTGGTAGCAAACTTTGCACGGTGACCCATGATTTTTATACTTGGTTTGGTTAGAAAATGGTTGAAAATTTCACTGAGAAAATTTAATCGGGCACAAGTTTAAGTCTTTCACTTACGAGGGGCACTATCTTTACCCTCCCCTCCCCTTTTTCTTAATACTGGCCGCCAAGACGGATTCTAGTCTCACGAAATTCGTTGAAACTATTGCCCTCCGATCAATTTCTTGAAGGCCGCAAATGGCACACTTGATATCGTTATATCCCTTTCTGGCCCCGACACAGCGCGTCAGGTTCCCTATCCCTAACAAGGCATACGAAACCTTTGTCAACTTGACTTCCGACATTAGGCAAGACAATGGAGACTCACTCGTAAACTAGGTGGATATGAAATCACTGTCGTAGAACAGGAATGCTGTAGGGGTGGAATGATATCGCGTCTTATGCTGTAGATGACTAGAGCGCGTATTACTAATGAAAGAACTTCGCCTAAATCTCCAACCCCTGTGCCACTGCAATTGCGATCTAGTGAAAGTGCTATATCCCGTAGTGGTTGACCCAAATTTCATTTTTTACAAACCTATTCGAATTCTTCAAAGTATCCTGGACGTTACAGATTTATGCCAGACATGTGTGGGGAATGAACTGTGCTATGAAGATTACACTTTCCAGCATACCCGTGGTGTTTGTTAAAGTAGAACGCGCCTCGGGGACAGATAATCAGACTCTCAAATTTCTGTAATTCTTTTCTGATCTACCACTTGTGGGAGCTCATTTTAAAGCTCTTGGAGAAAGAAAACCTTTCATCGGTTTAGTTTTTCGAAAGTCCAAAATTTAATTTCCCCCCATAGAGTTAACACAGGAGGGGCGGCCATTTTGAATTTCAAATATCCCAAAATGTTGGGTAATTTGTTTCGCTAGTTCCAAACTTTGCTAAGTGACCCCCGATTTTTATTGTTGATTTGTTAAGGGCATGGTTGAAAGTTTCATTATTGAAAGTTTGAGCAAAAGTTTAAGTCTTTCACTTTCGAGGCGCATACTATCTTAAATCTTGTCACGGTATAATGATAATCTGAAGCACGCCTCAAGTTGTATGGGATTTTACTTTATTCAAGGGCCGTTACCAATTCAACATTCAACTTTGGCAACCTCAAGTATTACTAATGTGTCTTTTGATTCTGCTTTAAACAAACCACTTAATAATTAGATGATCGAATTGGAAAAAAGATCGATTGAGTTGATAATGTTCATATTGTTTGATGATCACCGTCATACGACATCGTCAACCTATTTGTATATTATTAAAGTTTTAACAGCTTATCGAAACTATGGAACAGCATGATCAAACTTCATAGATGAAAACAAAATCGATACTTAATGACGGAGATATTGATACTTACAAAACAATTCACCTTATGACAGCCTAACACTATCCTAAACATGACTGGACTATTCTAAGATCTAAATTTAGATTTTTTACTTTTTTCTGAAAATGGTAGAGTGCGTCTTGGGGACGGCTATTTAGATTTTGAAATATTTTCTTTAGTTTGCCAGCCTGTAGTTTATTTGAACTCATTGTGAGCACAGTAAAGTAAGTGAAATTTTCATAGTCTTGCTCTTGTGACAATAGAAAATGTAATTTTTCACTATTTAGTTCACATTAAGTTTAGCCTCAATTTTAAACTCTAAGTAATTTGCCTCTGTAATCACATATGGATCATGGTGACCCTGACTTTTGTTCTCAATTTTAAGGAATCTTACGTTTCCTTTGAGGAATCTTGAGCAACAGTTTACAACTTTCACTATGGAGACGAATTCTACCTTAAGAATACTTGTGACACAGGAAAAAAAATTACATTTTATGTTGCAGTATCGTTTCAATGCAAATATGAATATCCCGATACAAAAACTTAAAAAGAATGCCAAACATGCAGAATTCTTTCACCTTCAAAAACAACTGTACAATCAGCGGAATAATGCCGTATTGGTCATGCTCTCTTTGCTCCGAATCTTTTAAAACCTCGGGGTGTAGATTTTCTATACCATTCCATAGTTATGTGACCAGCGAAATTTTGTCTTTTATCTCACATTTCATCTCACACTTGGTTCGATCAAAGCTCGAAGTATTTTCATTTATAAATCAAGTAATTTGTCAGATTCAATGTTTGATTGAAAGAACCCAGATTTACAAGACAGATGACTATAGACCAAAACGAGATTTGTCTGTGATCTTCGCGTGCGTAAGTTAAATGCCTTGTTGATTTTCAAATCTATTCAACAAATTCACAAATAACATGACTTACATAAAAGATAGACAATTCGTGATATCAATTAACAGACGCAACGTGTTGAGCTGCCTTCCTGTCACATCCCTGAATACAAAACAGGGAAGCGAAAGTGTCTTGCTGTCAGTGGAAAAAATAACTGTTGCGACGCGCTGGTAGTTTAAAACATAAGAAGCATATCAACAAATAAAAAGAAGAACATGAAAAGAATAACATCGCATCAGTTTTGAGAAATGTCAGGTACCATAAACAGTTCTTTTTTTTAAACTTGAGAATTCAAGATGGCCGTGATTGAGCTGTAACTGTCACTGGAGAGAGGTGGTCAACACTTTACCGTTACATTTGATCTGCTGTATTTCTTAAAGGAATCTCTTTGAGGTACATTGACCTAGCTTGTCTTGTTTGAGAGAGCAACATCCCAAAAAATTATGAAATCGATATCCAATTTGCTCTATTCACCGATCTTACAAGCAGTCGAATCTATACTTTCAATTTTCCGGTAATTATCAAAATACATTTCTCTGACGATGTTTGCCTGATATTGTTGGGCACTAATGTTTATAGCTCTACCCGCGGCGTTGTATAGCGTTGAGAACTAAACGCTGATTACATCGAATTATTTGCCAAGCGACTTTAAATATCGCCCAGAAATGATACCTGAAACGTTATAGTAAATGAGAGCGCAGTTGTCAGTGTCACTTGGTTCAAATTTCAGCTGCGATTTTTCTGTCCTTGATATTGAAACATGAACATTGTTAAAGGTTTCTGATCTGGATCAGGACGGCTGCAAGAATTTTCCAAGTTTGTTCAACACTGACGAGTTTTGACTTTATTTTGAAGAGCTCTTTTTCAAGAATTTAGCATGTTACATCTTACACCAGTAACTAACTTTATATGTGATCTTCTGGATTTTGAATAGAAGAAAACAGTTTACTTTATAATGCCTTTCCTCGTTCACGCAAGAGTCGACGTGTATATTTAGAAGTTGAGGAAAGAAACTTTTCGTCGTTGTTGACAAGACGATGATTTTCAATCGGGCTCGAACCTACAACGCACGGTACCCAATCACCTAGCAGCAGAGGCCGCAAACAGAACCGCCAGAGTAGAACATTATAATACTGCAAATATCTTCGATGAGTCCAAAGTGATCTTTTTAGTGTGTGTTATACATGCTAAACGATATGTGATCCAATAATTTATTTCTTTATAATGCCTTTCCTGGTTCAAGCAAGATTTGAAAACAAATTGATACAAACATTGAAATTATGGTGGCTCACTCTTTGCAAGCCATTGTGCAAACGTTACCATCGTTGGTTTCAGGCTTTTCGGATATTTGTTTGTAGGTGGATTGACTCTGTATACCTGTGCTTTTACGTTGGTGCGTACTTCCTTAGTGCGTTTAAATTGATCTAAATCGCAACGGTAAGTTTAAACTAAAGCAATGTGATCACTTGGCTTCGGTATGTCGTTCATTTCATACTTATGTTCATTTCATACTTATATTCACGTACAATTATACATTGTAAGTTTCCTACCACAGGTTAATGACACAATACATGCAACTGACAAAAACATTCAAGTTTAGTATGTTTTCTAGAGTCACTTTTTTTAGCTAAACTCATTTCGTACCAAATTGACAGTGTTCACCGCGAAGTAGACATTCGCTGACACCGAGGCTGTTCCCGATGACGTCACCACCCCCACTTAGACCCAGCATCATTTCACCAGCTGCAGCAACAACCCGTGTGACACGTAAAATGGTAAAAGGGCAAACGGTAGGTTGAAGAATCTCCTGCCAAGAGAAATGACATGATTGACCTAAACTACAAGAACTCACTCTCCGAGACAATAGCCTTAATGATGAACTAGCCGTGAGCGATAATCGAATACACTATTTCCTATGAGCAATGTAATCAAATTTGCGTGATTTTCCCAGCCAAGTTTTAATCACATACTACTCATTGACACTGGCGCACATGTCTCTAATGTGACATTAAAATGTACATTTCCGATTAGAATTCGTTGTTTTAATTACCGCTGTGCATCCTTTATATTATTTATCTAACCAAGAAATCTATTCTAATACAAACCTTTGCAGCGCTGTTATGTGATGTGCAATGTATTCCGCCAGAGTAATTAGACGGCCAGGCGCTATCTGCCCGTCAATTGAACTTCCTATGATCTGTGAATTGGATTTCCAGGAGGATATAGTAATGTAATTTTATCTGCTAGGGAAATCGGGAAGAAGCTTAACGAGGTATTCGAAAATCGCAAGTGGGGAACGACATTTCCTGTGTAAGATTTTGATTCGCTCCACGTGGGTTGATGAATTCGATACGTGCCTCGCGTCAGCATGCGTGCATACATGCATGCGTGCAGGCTCCCAGAGTTGGCTCCCTGGCAAGGCGTGATAGTTTGGTTTGTCATTTTAGAGTATTACGGTCGACAGAGTAAAATAAAGTAAAAAATAAACCGAAGTGTCCCAGGTGGAGTGGCAATTAATTGCTTGGCTAACTTGTCCCTTCGGAGATACGTCTAAGTAGATACGAGTTTGTGGGATACAGACGAAACTGACTCTTAAACATGCAAACATTGGCAAGACCTTCTATAGACAGTGTTTTGGTGTGTTCTGTAAGCAGTGATTATTATTAGCACACATTGCTGGTTAAATTTATGGCGGCCTCGTTTAATGTGATTAAAGGATAAGTAGATCTCCCTTGCAATGCGAAATGTCATCCTAGTTGATGAATTTTGGGCTGTTTCAGTGAAGAGCTCTTCATCGAAAGTTTGTGCACAGAACAGAACAGCACAGAACAGAACCCACCACAACACAACACAACACAACACAACACAACACAACACAACACAACACAACACAACACAACACAACACAACACAACACAACACAACACAACACAACACAACACAACACAGCATGTATAAACATGTCCATGAAGACAAATTCATAGTTACAACACACTGTCCTTCAAACCAAAACACTAAAGCTTACAGCTGTCAGATCGATCAAGTGGGCTTTACTAAGATTGAGAAACATCCTGCTCGGATGTCGTCATTTGCCGTTGTTGACAAACATTTTACGTCATGTGACGTAATTTCTACTGTTGAATAATAGTAAGAAATACCAGTGATGATAAATTAGAGGCGCTTGTTTAGCTGGCGTAAATATTTTAGATTTCAGTAAATGGCCATGGACCTTGAAGTATCCGTTGTGGCTTTGATAAGTTGATCCATGCGAGATATGCGACTTCGTAAAGCAAGGTGTACATTCTTGGAAATTTTCCAATAGTGATTTCAACATCCCCAAGAGGGGTCCAATCTCGTTGTCAATACACATTAGCAGTATTTTTCTATCAAGTACAAAAAGATGTAAACAAATCAGGCCACATTCGCAGTTCACCTAAGATCCGCCGAACACAAATAAGAACAGGTGCAGCTTCACTGTAAGGATCACGTTCTAATTTTAGAAGTCGCAGGAACAAGATGGGGTTGGGGTAAAACCCCACCTGTGTTGAAAGGCTCTCCGTTGCTATGGTACACCGAGCTGCTACTGTCAATGAAAATTGTTTTCTCCGTGTCACTCGAACATCAGAATTCGTAGGAGAGAACTTGACGGATCACAGGACAATTGCCGCTGAAGATATCCGCTCAGATGGCAGACATGTTTACCGACTCAATAGCGTTTTACCGCGTAGGCTGGTGCGCAGGAGCCTCGTTAAGAGATTGCTTGTTCAGAGAGAGAGAGAGAGAGAGAGAGAGAGAGAGAGAGAGAGAGAGAGAGAGAGAGAGAGAGAGAGAGAGAGAGAGAGAGAGAGAGAGAGAGAGAGAGAGAGAGAGAGAGAGAGAGAGAGAGAGAGATGTGGAGGAGAGTTTCAAAAACCTAAAAACCTTACTCGAATGTTATGTAGTTCATCGTCCTTAATAGGTTGTTCAACAAAGGAAGAAAGGAAACCGTACAGCCATTTTAGACAAAGCAAGGGTTCATAATTTTTATTATATTTTCTTTAATGTTACAAAACGCCTGTATGTGGGGAACCCAAACTTTCGGTAATTTAATAGTGGTAACAGTAAACCTTGACAATTGTTGGCTTATGTTAACACAGGCATCATTAGTTTGGGGTTCTTCATGCGCATGCTTAGTCGATTTTTACAACATACGCCATGGTGTTATATTAAGCCCGTTGAACTGTAACGTGTTCTGTCTTTATAATCTGTGGTGCCGATGTGTGCACTGAATTGTGTCAAAGTACGCACTTTTCATTTCATTTTGAATTTTTTGAAGAAGTATTTCCTTTTGGTTAAGGATAAGCAGCAGTTAATTTTGCATTTCTCACATAAGATTGCATCTTGGGACTGATAAACAAAAAGGAGAAAGAGTTTGCAAGATCACTCTCCGTAAATTTTTCAGGCGCATGTAAATTAGCATTCACGAAATGTGATGTTTATACGTACACATTTTGTGATTTGCGACATTCAAAGTTTTAATGGGAAAGAAACCAAAACCAGATATACATACATATGTAGTGAAATGATTGACAGTTACGAAGTCTAGATATTGACAATTGTGCCCTGTAACGTGACTCCTGCCCTTTGAAGGTTTCCCCTAACGTACAAAAGTAAACGGATCTTTACAGAGCTAACTTTGCGTCCCCAAAAGTCTGTCCATCTTTTTGATGAGTTTCGTCTAAATTTAGTTGATTGAAATTTCCCTTTTAGCTAGACACCATTTCAATATTTTTTGTGACACAACATTCGACACAGAAAGATATGATCAAGGGGCTATAGTGTTTTCCCCGCTGCAACGGGCATGGTTAAATCAAATAAAACTTAAATGTTAATTGACTTCTTCACAGGTGATGCCAAGAGACGCCTGTCAATCAAATAAATTGTTCTCACCAAGTAGTGTAAAGGAATCAAATATCAGTGATAGTTGTTGTTTAGGGTTACTTACAAGAAGATAACGATTGTATCTTTACCAAGCAAACTGCCAACATGTATTTTTGCTGTTGGTCCATAATTCTTTGACTGGCCCACACCACACAAACTAGCTGTTAATATTTAATTCAGTGTTGCAACAAACTGGTACGAAAGCCCACAGACATAGAGGACCAGCTAAAGTTACGTCACCGAAAATGTAGATTTATTTGTTAGGTATTTGTTTGCTCAAATGAGTTGAAATTTATCATCGACTTTAACAATTGGCAGTTTGCACAAGAGAGAAGATTTACCCTTGTATCAACTCACCGCACAGCATCAAATTAAATCTCAATAAACATTTTACAAGCTAAAAGTAGTCGCTGAGAGAGAATATATTTATAACTTTTCGAGTAGTTTGAGCTATCTTCTCACTGGTAAATGAATATCTATATGTGCCTTTTCTTTATAACATCAAGTCTTCTTGGTAGAGAGATTCCCTCTCCGTCGCAACATTAATCATGTACGGAGTGGGGGGTGGGCGTGGGGTGTCTTCTTGGTTTTGAATGACTATTATAGAAAAGAAAATGAGAGTTCTTGACATATGACAGTGTTTCCCTTGGTTAATTACAGAATCTGGTTTTCGGGTATGAGGAGTTGATTTAGAGAGTTCAGTACGGGGAATATGTATAAGAAATGTGTTGCTACATCCGTCGAATCGAGTACTTCAGGCCGTCAGCAGATCGTCTCCATCATAATCTTGTGGAGCCAGCTTGGTCCCTTCCCTGATCTCTTCCCGAACATTAAGCCTGTGCTCTTGTACGTGTGTCCCACATCACCGTATCCTTTACCAGGGCTCTGCATTGGAAGAGAGAGAGACGAAAGTGAGAAGGGAGTCAGTTTGGCTCCAAGCGAGGCATCGGATTTAACATAATTCGTATAGAGATGCGTTGGGGGCGTAGGATGTTCATATACTCACGTCTTCATTTGATATCCCCCATAAGCATGCGAGGGCTAAGGGGGCAAAAAATCAACAGTATTTGTACGTTGAAAAGTAATAAGCTTAGTGGGAGATCATTGTGCTGACATTATTATAAAAAGTGAAAGGTTCATGTTACATAAATTTGATGCAAATACACGATACGTGATCCGATGTAAAGAAAGACAATGCCAAGATGTGTGACCCGGAATCCGCACTACAGAAATTGTAGGCAGTTAAATACACAGTAACTTACACTAGGGTACCTCAATGTGCACGTTGGATTTTCTTCAGTTATATGGCAAACTAATAAATAGATCGCCATAAGTTTACAAATGGAACTCCCTTTGAATTAAATCTTAATAATATATATGATCGTGACCCATTGCAGATATTGGAAACTTTGACTTTCGAGAAAAGGCACCCTGCTGACCCCTGTACGCGCAATCTTGGCATTCGAAGCAAGGGCACATACGCTAATGCCTTCCTAAATTGACAATTGACCCTTTGTCGGCGAAAATGTACGTCCAGACGTCAGTGCATATTAGTTTGTATGTCATTTGTAAACGCACTGAAGAAGAGGTGATTTACTGTCCGTAATTATTGGAAGTTTCAAGAATAACACTTCAATCAGTATGATTTGATATAATTATAAAAACCTAAATGAAATTTTAACTTTCGTTTCCCTTTCTCCTCGTTTTAGTTACTGTGCAAGAAGAGATCACCATAGCAATTACATGTACTTGCAAATAATTTCTCAAGGATTGGTTTGCTTACTAAGATTGGACCCACTGATATTTTAAGGGTTTGGGGTTTTAACCGGATATATATATATATATATATATATATATATAATATATATATATATATATATATATATATATATATTATATATATATATATATATATATATATATATACTTTATTGTACACAGCGTACGTGAATAATAATTCCGAAATATTTTAGAACATTGAAGACAGCATTTCCATGCCTTTGTAGATAAGCGTGCCAGGCTAAGGGTATACGGCAAAGCCAAAGAAATTCGATACAGCTATAAAAGAACCATTACTATTTGTCAATTACGCCAGCCAATATAGGCTAACTACATTTCATTTTTTAAAACTTTCTCGGCATTCGTTTATCCATCAAGGCTCTCACGACAGCATGAGTAAAGGCTTTTTAATTCTGTCGTTAGAAGCTCCACAGAGGGTAATCAGTCGGAGAGTGGTTATTTTATTTCATTTGTACCAGTCATAAAATTGCCGTCGTTCAATATCTTGGGCCGTGTAGGCGCCAAAATGGCGAGATTTCAACATTTCATAGATACAATCTCGCATACGAAAGTTAGCATTAGTTGACGTATGCATGCTACATCAATCTGAACACGATCTGGGAGGCAGCATTATCTTGGTAATAACATATGCAAGTAAACTGTCTAATTGAAGCTGTGCAGAAACCACAACTGGATCGTTCACTCAGTCAATGCGTCTCGCAACACAACAAAGATACTTATTTCTCTAGTGCTATGTTTTTTAAAGCGGCAATTGCGCTCAAGAAGCCCAAATGATGACAAAGATTTTAATCGCGTGGTATTCCTAAGTTCCTTACACCTACTACAAAAACGATTGCCGGATGTCTAGTAGCGTGTTTCGTTGAAATCTCTTCTCAAACATTATGTACTCTGAAATAAGGGAGCATTTATTAAATGTATGAAAATATTTTATTGACCTTAATACCAGAGTATACCAGAGTAGTGTTAGCTTATGCTTACATTAGTCAATTCTATACCCTCAAGTATCTTATTTATTGTCCTTTAGACTCTGATACAAGATACAGGAATGATGCCATAAGCAGAGATTTCTTTGTGTTTAAAAATATTCAAAGGATTACTTTAAATAAGTGCGTTTTCCGTGTTGATTTCTTTGACCTCAGTGTCTCGCTCTTGTCAGTGCACAAAATTCTACAATTGCTGTCATTTCTGACGTTATCTTGTACAAAGATGTCTGTTAAATCAAATGGGCGACGTATACTAGAATTTTCAAACTGTCACGAACTGTTTCCCTAGAAGAAATACTTATGATACTTATGTTACAGGCAATCGACAGCAATCATATGGAATGTTTGGAAACATAAGGAATGATACGTAGGTGATATTGCCGATGAAAATGCAAATAGCATGTTGACTTTCTTGGAAATATTAGCAAAACCATAATGTCATAAGAAGAAAACTGACCGAAACAAGAAGAGGATAGTTGGACCGTTGCAGTGTTAACAGCCATTACTTCTCGGAAAATTTGTGAAAATGAAGGAATCATCTTTAGTTTTAACTCTTACAATATACAGATTTGTTTCAATGAATAGCGGGTTTCCGTCAACGTGGGTTCACTTCCCCGATTGAAATAAGGGAGGCAATCTACTGTGTATATTAAGTTTCGCTTGTTTTTGCTCTTATCAGAAGCTGGTATCAGTTTGCTGTAGTGAAAATATTAATGAGAAAGAATAAGCAAGACTTGGATGATTAAGATAAGCGAACCTCCGGGGGATAAATTTTGTCGACCATTTCTAAAGGTTTTCCTGGCTATTAGAAGTTCACACAGTTCGAGCTGTCTCGTAAAATTGAATGTGAAAGTTAAGATACCTATAAGCTAACATGTATAGCATAATTTGCCTCTTTTTGAACTAGCTTCGTTATCCGCTGGTCACAATCCACCCCATTTTATCACAATGAATATTTTATCGCCCTCTAATCAAATGGATTGGAATAACATGAAGCCTTCAGGCGAGATGGCCTTTTAGGAGAGCCATATCTAGTGTGGTGGAAAAGCGTTTATATTTCTGTTCCGCGACACAAGTTGTTTCGTCTTACTGGGGGTTCCCGCCTGTCTGAGATCGTTTGCAAAGTGTCTTTCTCTCCCTTTAATCTCAGTGCTCATGTGTTTGTTTCGAATTAATTTGACCGCCTACCTACCTAATTATCTAACTTCATACATACACAAATACAAACATACATACATACATGCATGCATGCATGCATGCATGCATGCATGCATACATACATACATACATACATACATACATACATACATACATACATACATACATACATACATACATACATACATACATACATACATACATACATACATACATACATACATACATACATACATACATACATACATACATACATACATACATACTTACATACATACATACATACATACATACATACATACATACATACATACATACATACATACATACATACATACATACATACATACATACATACATACATACTTGCACAGATTAATTTTTATACTCCCCTGATAGCTCTGCGTCGTACACTTCTTTTTAGACCTGCTTCTTATCGTACGAATATATTAAAATATTCTTTTTTATCATGGAGCCAAAACTTTTTTAATACTTTTTTTTAATGAACAAAATTTAGACATTTTTGGTAATTTTATTACTTAAGACGTAATTTACTTCATGACTGATTTATACACGGTGTAACCTGTTTGAACTTGTTTTTTCTTATGTTAGTTTATATTTTGTTTTCATTGTCAATTTTTGTCGTGTTAGATTTTCTTGTTTTTCATTGTCATCTTCATCTTTTCTCTTTCCTTCATAGAAATGAACCTGTAATTGGGGCAACCTGTTGTTTCATAAATGAAAGAAAAAATAAACAAATAAACAAACAAACAAACAAACAAACAAACAAACAAATAAATAAATAAATAAATAAATAATAAATAAATAAATACATACATACATACATACATACATACATACATACATACATACATACATACATACATACATACATACATACATACATACATACATACATACATACATACATACATACATACATACATACATACATACATACATACATACATACATACATACATACATGCTACGCTGACAACAAAGGAGACTTTGAGAGATTAAAAGATTACATTATCCAACAAGACCTGGGTTTTGTTAATTAAGTGAATAAACCATCATTATTGCGTCAAATGATCGGACGATTCTCAAAATTGATCACATCAAATTCATCACATGGCGTTGTACCGTTGTGAATTGAATTTGCAAGCTTTATTAGCGGCAGTTTGGTGTTCTAGCTGGCGTTAGTGTCTGCCCGACCTGATCTACGCTCTAATAATTGCAGTATTTGTGATTTGTCGAGGCGACAAGCTACTTTTGGCCGATCGATGGCCGCGTTTAAGTTACAGACAGGACGATAAACCAGACTGGAACAAGCAGATTGAAATTTAGCATCCCTAGCATTTGCTGCAGACTGCTTGCCGTGACAGTGTATTAGATGGGTCAGATGAGCAATCGATTTTTGACACACACGGTGATATCGATTCTCCTTTTTTTTCTGCTGATACACAAACCTGAAGTAAATATTCCCTAGCATTGTATGATTCATCACTGTTGCAATTTTAGTTCCTTCAAATGTTTCAACGAAGAAAAACTGATATTGCAGGACAAATACACAAGTAAGTCTTATAGACCCCCTTTTTGTCAATTGTAAGTCGTTTTCCCCTCCTACGACAAGAATGTCAGCTGATTTTTGAGGCTTTTTATTGAAATGATGTTTTACACGGCAAATTAAACACATAAGCAAATAAGAGATAGAGTTTCATAACTGAAATAAAGAATAAGTATGTCGATGGAATTTCAGAGAAACGGCGCATAAGAGAAATGTGACCGTTAAAGACGAGTTTACTAAGTTACCTAAGTAAAGGTTAATGTTCTATTCACAGAGTTTCATCGCTTGCCCTTGGTTCCTGTTTTCAGTTTAATTTCTTGCTGTATTTATTCAATGGAGTAAATATAACAAGAATGTTCTTTTCGGATGTTAGGTCACACATAACATACTTATCTGGGTGGTTTGGTTGGCGTTTGGTGTGTTCAACATGCGTAGAGGGTAGAAAAACGAGAGTTTCTGAAATGAAAGCTTGTACGTCAAGCATGTAACTCACTTAAAGGTTATCATTAATAATACAACAAATGGTTTAAGGAATTAAAACAATTGGAATGAGTCCAAGTGTTCGTTAATTATTAATCACCATGGATATATTGATGTTTGCTCACTGAAACAGGTTCTATTCTTTCGTTCATGCTGCTGATATTTATAGTCTGCGTAGGTATGGATGCTCCAGGTTGGAACCCTTTCAGCAGATGGCACGCCAGTTAGCGGGTCAGTCGTAAATTAACAATATTTCAAAAACATATCTATTCAATTCGTCGAACGACGCAAGAATAACAGAACACTGTAACTGACGCGGAAGGCAAAAGTTGTTGTTACCTGAATCAAATCGGGGAAAAACTGACCAAAAATCGATTAATGTGACAAATTTTGTGAATTGCCCTCTCTGATCCTCAGGGTAAATCGAAGTGAGTCGTGCTGTATCCATATGAAATCCTACAACTACCTACACACAACAAACAGTGTTCATCTTCTGCTTATAAAAATGTGTCATTTTGAGCGCGCCAATGCTACAATGCACTCATTTAATGTTTCCTGAATATAAATCGAATCAGTGTAAATACTACCATTGTGCGATGTAATAATTTGACACTAGCATGCAAAGATTGAGACGATAACTTTCTCGCTTATATTACATCGATTTATCCGTAACTTCCTGTTAAGTCGGCGGCATCCGAATTGTGCTAGCCAACGCAGTGATCAGACCAGTGATGTGACCCGCATACTTTAATTGTAACATTGGAAAGGAAATGAGATTTTTTCATTTTGGGAAATGAGCGTAAAACATTCTGATATGGAAAGAAGACACAGAGGTCGCCATCATAGCTTCTAAATGACATGAATTTTCATTCCATTATTGCAGTGTTACTCATATTTTACACATAAAATAGAGTTGTTCAGATCAGACAAGCCAAGCAGAGATAAACAATCGCATCTCCCCTAGCAATGAAGACTTACAGTGAAATGACGATAATCGGGACAAATTTCATAAAATGAATAGACATTGTTTACCGGCAAGTCGGGCAATCAAAGGTCAAATTTTCCCGATCATCGCATGTCTTTCGTGCCCAAACACTGAATGCCACTGCACACCATTAAAATAAGGCCCCCACCCCCTTTGTCCCTCGTTTTAAATGTTTCACCTTTCTACATATTTCTTGCTGATGTATATCTGACATTCAGCCCATTCTAAATAAAACTAGCTATTATTAGATTACAGAACAAAAGAAACAAAGATGTAATAACCAGACTGTGGCTAAGAATCTATTTCTTAAAATGATACAGTTTTCAGCCTTATTTAAATCTTTGCCGTGATTGTCAGATATTCTCTTTCACATCCATGCATAGCTAACATCTCATGTACTGTCTACTTTATTGTGTTCTCACTAAAAAAGGCGTTAAAGACACTTTGTCTACAAACGAGAATAACTGTCATGGACACGTGACTGTGAATAGATAATGACGTTAGCGCTGACATTTCGCTTAATTTGCAGTCCCTGAGTTCGTTTATCCCTTTTATGTTATACACTGTTTGCTGATTGCTATAGCTACCTAAAATGTTACTCAAAACTGAACTAACGATATTTAAGTTAAAAATAATGTTGACGGTCTTTCTCCACGTCCAAGTCGAACATTGTTCATAAACTCAGTCATTGATAATCGTTAGCGGGACTCCGGCATGTTGATTTATTTTTCCAGAGAGAAATAAACTCGCTGAATATGAATGGTCGCATCAATTACAGACAAGGAAAACACTAGTTTTCAAAGAAGAGTCATTCAGGGACTTTGTTACCGCTGCGTACCGAGAAAAATAATTGTCAATCAGAATCTGAAGTGAAGTTTACCTTTGCGACGATTCCTGTGTATGGTCCTGTCTGACAAAGCGATTTTTGTAGTCTCGAAAGCGGATCTCCTTCGCTTCGTTCATATTCTGCGTTGACGTGAAAAATTGCAGTGAAGATTACAATTGCAAAGACTATCGCTAATGTCGTCCTCATCTGCAAGGGAAATGAAAATACATCGATATTAACTAGGATTAGGATTTAGGATTTACCGCTTAACACGATTGAAACTAATTTGGGATAATTGGATCTTCATATTTTGCAAATTTCTTAAAAGTGTTAGGTGCCATCTAGCTGAATGTTGCAATCGCAAATTACTCATAAAAACAAGTGTGTAATATAAAAAGAAAAGCAGATGATACAACATTTGTAAATTAAATCGGCATTACTTCACAATCTAATTATCCTAAATTAGTTCCAATCGTGTTGATTGCAAAATAAAAAAAATCACAGGAAAATCGTCTTAAGAATTTGTCAAAAACAAAACTTAGTCTTTTACTGCCAGTACAACACACACCTTTGTTTGTAACCTAAGTCGTGTGTATTTGAAAACGTACGTATGCATGCACAAAAGTATGTATGTATGTATGTATGTATGTATGTATGTATGTATGTATGTATGTATGTATGTATGTATGTATGTATGTATGTATGTATGTATGTATGTATGTATGTATGTATGTATGTATGTATGTATGTATGTATGTATGTATGTGTGTATGTGTGTGTGCGTGCGTGCGTGCGTGCGTGCGTGCGTGCGTGCGTGCGTGCGTGCGTGCGTGCGTGCGTGCGTGCGTGCGTGCGTGCGTGCGTGCGTGCGTGCGTATGTATGTATGTGTGTGTGTGTGTGTGTGTGTGTGTGTGTGTGTATGTATGTATGTATGTATGTATGTATGTATGTATGTATGTATGTATGTATGTATGTATGTATGTATGTATGTATGTATGTATGTGTTTTATAAAATGAACAAAGGCAGAGCAATAAAATTTCATCGAGTTCTAGGGAATAAATTGCCGGCATCGCGATGTTACAGAGACTGATGTAAGATGTCTGGAAAAGATGTACATAAATTCGGCGAACACGAAGTTTCAACTTTCACTTGAGGGCAATGACCGAACAAAGTTGTAAATTTAGATTTCTTACGAGGCCACCATGTTTACATCCAATTTACAACGCTGCTGACTTATAATAGTGAGTATTTACTCAGCATGTATTTACCGGTGAAATGACGCACTTGCGGCGTGTTTCAGACCTAATAGAGACTCGGCATGACGGATGAACACCAGAGACATACAGTCTTTTGCTTCTTTGTCCTGTGGATAACTTTGAGCTGTTCTCTTGAGACGCTAATAGCGCAAAACTGATATCAGTTTAAGTTCTGCAATGGTGCAGTGGTACTGTAACACAACAACTACCTAAAACAAGGGCTGCAGGTGTAAATAGGAATGGAATAGCAGTTCATGTACAGTTCATCAAAATTCTGAGTAAAATGATAGGGCCCTCTGCATGCCTCGTGTGAATTGACAGACGACCAATACCTTCATAATAATAATACAACTCAAGTAAGAGATGTGTGTAAAGTTTTTCTTACGCTTCCTCAAACAAATTCAAAATTGAGTATCCGAGAAATAACAAAACCTTTTCCATTTTCCTGTTGATACATGAAGTTGAAATAGTCCATATTTATCCCATTGCGTCGTTATGTTTTAAGAAGCCATCTAACTTCACAAAACGCGCGCTGATGGAGAGAGATACATTTCAGACACGTGACAACTTGATTCATTCTAGTTGACAACGTGATGTGGGTTGTGTGTCAGCGCGTGCGTGTATGTGCAAAAATGGTTCGCCAATTCGGTCAATTGATCAGATTGGGTATCTAGAGCAATGGGGGACGTCGGAAAGGGCTTGACAATTGTCATTCATGATACACTGCAAAAAAGTTGAGTTGCGGGAAAAGGGGAATACTGCTACTTTTACACTGTAGGTTGTCAAAGACACCATGTGCCAAAAGATTGCTAAATTGGATTTGTCGGACGAATCTTATCCCGCGCGATCTAGTTCAGGAAATTATCGAGTTAGGGCTGGACTGCATCAAATATTAAACAAATTACGGTCATTTCAAATATAGTTATTCGTCTATTAAAATAGGGTTGATTTCCGTAACACACAAGATTTGACAGTGCTATTTCGTCTAGTTTGACAGTAATCATCTTATGTGAAAGATAGTACCTTCACAATTCCAAGGGTTGATTTTTTTTAAATCAGGTCAAAACTACACGCAGGCTGAGGCAGAGATACGTTTATTCTGATAACAATGGTCGACATTTGCTTACCAAACATTCACTCTATTTTTCTTTGAATATGCTTTGTAATCGCGACGATGAAGAAAAATTACAGGAATTTTTCCCGAGGCTTGTTTCAGGATGGGAAAAATTTTATGACATGGCGTAATTAAAGGTATGACGTCAAACGACCCGTTATTGTCTTCAGTGAGGAAAAGAACGAAGAGTATATGTGATTTGCTTTGATGGTATTTGTTTGACATTCAAAAATAAATTTACATTGCTCACGTTTCCAAGCCATAAGTTTCTACAATTTAGCAACGGAAATGCTTTCTGTCTTTATTAGAACATCGATCTCGCCTCCGACATAGTACCACAGTGATATCTCGGACAAATGTACGGCAAATAATCTTACTGCATTAGTAATTTCGCCCCAATTAAAATAGAAACTCAACAGTGATCATCATCACTGACATTCATTAAAAAATTCCATGGCATTGTGATTTTTTGAAAAATAATCGACAAAATAACCTAAAATGTCAAAGGGTTAATTTCGCTGCAATGTAAACAAATGTGAACGGGTTCATTGCTAAGTACAGTACCTGCAAAATTAAATATGTAAAGCCTTAGAGTCGGGCTATTTCGTCAGACAACAGGGTCAAGGGAACCTGTTCTGCATTAAAAGTAATGTACTTCTACTTTTTGAGTTGTTCATTTTAAATGCTGCCTATACTAGGGCACACCAGCAAACTGTCTTTATTTTACATTCAAATTTTACATCGCCTTCTGGACGATCTGAGCATATCTCTACATATGAACACAAAACTGATTATGAGGAATATCTTTCAGAGAAGGCCACAAAGCTGAAACTTTCTTTCCCACGGAACTGCATGTGGCATAGCATGTTGTAACGTCGACCTTACGTTAGCAGGCAGTAGAAAGACATGGCGACAACTCGCCATTGAGCCCTGGCTACAAATCCTTATCTCTCACCGAACTCTTCCCTTAATAAGAATATCGTCTTCTAAGAAACCCGCCAGAATATTATGTTTCAATCGTCTGTGACCTATTCTATATTGTTCGAAGGTCTGAACATGAAGATCTCGAGTCTCATCTTTCTACGTGCAGTATTCCTAGAGGCTCAACTTTCCCATAGGTAGAGACTATCCATGATGTGGAGCGGTGATCAGTGTCAATTGTGTTGTTAATTATGCAGACAATCGTCAGTCTTCGTATTGTTATCAAAAACAATAAGCATATTTCCGTAACAACAATATTCACGTTTTTAGTATTTCCTCGAAAATAAGCGTTGCGTTCGCATACGAGTTTATTGATTAAGTTCTACTGGTTTTTTCTGCAGTGAATGAGATATTTTTGGATAAATGTACGATATCTCGTAAATATCTGATGAAGCTTAATTGTTATAGCTTCATATCAAATAAACAAATAAATGCATTAGATACGTATTAGGAAGGTTATTGTCCCTTTCAAGAAAACTCGTGGCGACCTATTCATATTTTCTAGAAAATATATAAGACAAGTTGTTCGCTCTGGAAAGATAGATTTGCATCAATTTCTCCTCTGTTCTGCCCTGCAGATGGTACCGACTTACTTAGTGAACCAGCGATGTGGTAAAGTTACAATGTATTCAAGCGTGTTTTCTACTTGTGAGTGAAAAGCCAGCTGCCATCAATATTTGTAATGACGATCATTACCAAGTTGCAAACTTTTGACAAAATGCCTGTACTTACCACGTTTTACCAACGATATCCTGACAATTTCTCTCGACTAACATGCATGTATCTCTTTCTAAAGCTCGGACCAAATCATGTCTACACTATTTTAGGGAAGAGAAATATTATTTTTCGTCTAATCCTGTCCTTGCCCCAGTGAAACATTACATTACAGAAATTTTAGTTCTAATAATACCAGTTCATTTCTCTGCATAGATTAGAATTTTAATACAATGAATACCACGTAACAATATTGCGTATTTGCTCAAATGGACACCATCAACAATAACATACATTGAGAAAGTACTTTTGCGTCAGATTTCGATTTTTTATAGTTATTGCCTTGGGACTTAATAATAATGTTTCATGTTCGAAATCAAGACTGTGGTAACAGAATGAGAACATGCTATTTACGATCAGAGTCAAACAAGCACTTAGGCTTGCCTAACAGCTGTATGTTGCAAAAACGAATAACACATTGACTATAATCAACCGTGTAATCGACCAACTCCATACATTTGACTTTTTTACATAAAAAAATACTTCGCGACAGTTGAGGAAGTACATCAGTGCATCAAAGCCGTTTGGTTGACTAAGAAATCGAAGACTAGTTCCTACAAGGCAAATCTTCAAAGTCAGTTAACTCATTTGTTTGGGTTAGATACGGTATACAGTGTTTTGTCAATACTTCTTGTTCTCTGGCTCTCAAAATCTGCGTAAAGGTGTGATGATGAGGAGTGATGTGGGGTCTTTCAGAAAGGCCCCTCCCGTGGTAACTTTATAAACTATTCCTGTTGCATAGACAAGTGTCACCGGATTTACCTATCATCGCTTTTTGTGTAGTTAATTACAGAAATGATTCCTTGTTTTAAAATAATTATATTCACGTAGTCATAAAGCCTACTTTAACACACAATCTTCTTATGGTTACTTCACTACACAATCGACACTTGTCGAAACGTCTAACCTTCCTAAAATTTGTTAAACGACCTGTACTTTGATATTTATGCAACTGTCGGTTCAGTTTTACATATCAAGATCAGTTTATGTTTCTTAGAACGCTACATAATCGTCAATGTCTGTGCTAGGTAATATTGACATGAATACATATTGCGCTTAACTTTTTCCGGTAAACAGTTTTTGCTACCAAGGCCGGCGTGTGCTGCCGTCCAATCAGAACGATCAGGGTGACTGATAGAATGTGTTACTTTTAGATTTTTCTTTATGAAACTGCACAAAACAACATTAACCTCCTTCATTAGAGGGCATAAAGCCATATCATCTGGAAAAAGTATTTTATATGATATTTTGATATTGTTGGTAACAAATTACACAAGAAACACACAAAGACACACACAGACACAGACACACACACACATACAAGAACATATATCTATCCACGCACACAGAATGAAAAGCCCCATCTAAGAGTCAGGACCGCCCACATTGAGCCGACTGATCCATTAGCTCAGTTGGGTTCGAGTCCCGCATGGTCACTTTCATTCACCACTGTATTATAATATATCTGATATATATATCTGATATATATATCTGATATATATAATATATATATATATATATATATATATATATATATATATATATATATATATATATATATATATAACACTTCACAATTAACAAAAATATTGGAGTGTATTTTATATTAGGGAAAGACAAATGCGCTTGCCGCTCGTTGTATTCTAGTAGTGAAATTATTTGCTTCAATCAAGCACATTGACCTTCATTTAAGCATCCATCTTTGAAAGAATTATGAATGGGACAATTTCATGACCACTACCACATTTAACACAACACAAGCCGTTTCACGCCAAACAAGCATCAAATATAGCAATTGGGATCGGAAAATTCATCTCTCAGGAATACAGTTCGTGTTTCTTTAAGGGTATCAGCAAAATGCTGGAATATAATAATTTTTTCCGTTGTTGTTTACAATCGTTCTAAAAAAATGTTCAGTTGTCAATGAACATAATTTAAAGTAATTATTCACCCTCTCCGGATCCTTTCGTAAGTTCATGGATATTAAATTCCGATCAGTAATGAAAACAATACGTCACCGCTAACGGCAAATTTCGCCGCTGTGTACATACATGTACACGAAGTTTTGTGTTTTGGTGCGCAGAATCGAATATTTACCCACTGTGTTCGAAGTGATGGGCAACTAAACCATTGTTTAAAATTTGAATACGTTCACGTAATTAAATGGTTTACACGCCGTTGACTTCCCGTCAGCTGCACTAAACGTCACAACTGATATTCGATTTTATATCCAAGGGAGTTCAGTCTCTGATATTTGGTAGCATTTTCACTTTACGGTAGATTGAAGAAAGTCCTCCTATCAGTCGTTGACTCTAATAACAAACAAAGGCTATGTGAATACAATACCTGCCTTTATACATCCGATGTTTTCTCGCAATTGGTAGGGGTTTGTTCGTATTACATCAGAAATAACTCCCTTGATATACATCAACCAACAAGAGGACTTTACGACTTAAAAACGAGGAACTATACTTGAAACAAACACTCCTTTGGAAAGAACCAGTAAAGAAAGGAAAGGAAAACTAAAAACCAAGCGACTTTACAGACTCTGCTTTACCGGTTTACAACAACTCATAAATGCCTATGTGAGTACAGTAGCATACAGCGTTCCCTCAGTTCGACTACAATTTCCTTAACGTTTCTCTCTCCATTTACGTTTTAAATGAAAAGACAAAAATGTTCCGTATGAGTTCACTTTTTGCCTTTTTTCTGGTGAAATGTCGTTTACGTTATTCTAGTAACCCTTGACGTATTTCCAATACGTGAAAAAAAGATTGGAGCACAAATAATTTTAAAAAAGACATCTTTTTCTGCTTACCTTTGAACAATCAATGTAGAAATTGTGAAACGGTATTGATGGTGCCTTTTAAGTCCGACTTGCAGTTTTTTGTGGTTTATGCGAATGACAAGTGAAATTTAAGATATGCACACCCCGCTGCTCTATTCGCTCCTCCGTAACCTATGTGTAGCTGCTTAACCCGGTATGGTTCTGTACTTCACCCCTGAATCGGTGTGTTTATATAAAATCTTAATCAGAGTACTGCGTCTGTGACACGCGTAGGTTGGTTTATTTCATGGCTTCACTGAGCTGCTCGGTCCTACGAACTTGCAGACTTTTGATGGCTAAGGTGTCGCGCAAGGATTCTGCGCAAAACGGGTGCTTCAAAGGCGAAGGGTATTGCAAAGGAGCATGGGAAATCAGAGCCTTCCGTCAAATACGCATGTCATACCAAAGCGTTACTTCAACTTTAGACAACCATGACATGTGAAGGTAGCAATTTTTTATTAATACTTACTGGATATCATTCTCTATTAAATAGTTTCTGGAAATGATATATCGATCAAAACTAACTCTAATGTATGTGGACATTATGTATGGGTGCATGCGTGCGCACTTGCGCGTACCTACATGCACACGTAGCAATATAAACATATTAAGCAGTTGTTATAGAGTAGACATCGCTTACAAAAATCTCGGCAGTTCCATTGAAATGCGTTTAACGGGTCAAGCAACGTAAGATCACGTCCTCGACAGCGAAGGTATCGCAACTGACACTGTCTTGGCTCAACGTAGAAAAACAATAGCGTTCTACCAAAGTTGAACAGTTATACACGATTACCTTACTTTTCAATGCTGTTTTCGAATGCTAACTTGGATAAATTAGGTTTATTAGACCAGGTTCTATTACTTGCCAAAGTGATAGACCCGATGAATACCAAATAATGCAAGATGCCAAAATTGCTAGCCCTCATAAATGGCCGACCTTTATCGGTGCGACTGGTTAAAATGATTTGTTTATCGCCAGGAGCAAATGGAGTTTTAAGTAAGTCGAGAGCGAGAAAGCATGTGGCGTCGTTCCTAGTTCCTTCTGGCGTTGCCGCATAGATTTCGGGAGTGCGTTTACGACCGGGCGTTCGAAAACACTTAGAGCAACAGAAAAGTCAACATGGCTTTACATGCTCTGGCGTCTGGTTACATTAATTCATACTTTACGAGCATACGTACAGATTTTTTGTTACGTGGGATGGGTTCTCGAACGGACAATGGAAAAAGAGATTGTGTTTCGATACTTACAAAATACACCAGGGGGTATTTTATGAATTTCAGCCATTGTCGAAGCCGTGATATTTCTTTGTGTTACAGTTTGTCTTCTCGGTTCAAGATTCTGATTCGATGTAGTTTAAATGTCGGGGCATTCGGGCGCCACTTGTGTGCAATTCATAGCAAAATGCAAATCGTCGGTTCTGCAAGTTCGAGATTTATTATACACTATTGATTTGTGTTCATGGGCAACGCCATAATACAGAAAATGGCGTCATGCACAGCAATAGTTAGTCTCCTCGTTTGAAGTGTGAGCTTTTGAAGATGACGATGACGTTGGCGTGATAATTGTGACAGAGCGAGAACAATTTAAAGCAAAAGATTCCAACCCAAGGTTGCAACAAAATTATTATAGATAAATTATAATGGTGAAAGATGACCCTTTCAACATGCATCAATGCTGGTTTTAAAATGATTTTGATGACGCTGTTTCTAAAATTCCAATCATACAATTGTGTTTAAGTAAACTTGTATGTAACATCGTTTATTTTTACATTCCTCTCAAATGAATGGGGGCAAATTCTTGTCAAAAGTATTATTTTCTTATTGACATATTCCATGTTATTTCCGTAACCCTATCCCTTGTTAGATTGAAACGTTCATGACTTTCTAAGAGTTTCATTGTTGACTTTGCTTTCCAATATAATTGAACCTCTCGAGGAAAGTACTTTGGTATTGGTTTACACTTGTGTCAAGACATGCCACTTATCTCATGTTTGTCACACCTTGTGAATTGAAACACCTATCAGGAGCTTTGTAATTGTAACAAATAACTTCACTACAGCATAAACCCCCATGGATTGCCGTAAAACGTTTTGATTGGGTAATTGCCAGATGGTAGTTTTAATTATAGTATATAGATAGACAACTTTAATGATATGAATGTTGTCCAATTGGCGCAAATTTATACGACTATTGCTGTCCTTTGATTTGCCAAGAGTGTTGGCACCATGCCAGTTTGAAGTCGAGTGTCTATATCAAAGCTACCTCACAGTACCTCCTCTATTTCCCACAAATTCGCCTAATCACCCTATTCGTAAATATGATATATCTGTAATTGTTGACACAAAAATTACTGTGCTTAGCTTGCACATCAGGTTTCGCTGAGATTAATATTTGCCTCAAGTTCACTTTTACCCTTGAGTTTTTAGCACGAGTTGCAATTCAAACAAGATAATCAGTAAGAAGCACCTTGTGTGTGGAAAAAGATAGCGTTTTTATCAGCAAAACGCCCGAGTCGCTGAAGCTTTACGCCTCGGCTGATATCAATCTTTGCTAATGCATCCTAAACTTCTCACTGTTGTAATCTAAATGTTGAAATCTCTCAAGACGTACACTTCAAAACCTGTTATTGTTTTGCGCTGTTTTTATTTTCTACCAATCTTTACAGCTTTGCAATGCTGAGTGAGCGTTCTCCTCCTTAACTATGGTGTACTTAGTCTGTAAGGAATTTGTTGAGATATACATTCTTAAACACCTACGTGCGTACTGTGATTTTCGCAAATATGTCATATCAATATATTGATAGTGCACATACAGCCATCTGATTTTTCTAGATTTGAAAATAACAGTACCGTATTCGCGAAATAGCAAAGCCAGAACACGCGCGCGAGAGCTCTTAATTAGAGACAATCACTTATAGTGTCATCATAAAACAGCAATAAACCATCTCAGCAAAGGGTATACCACTCGATTTTGACCAGAAATTTCGTATATGCTCTTGCTAGAGCTCGTGTATATACGTCGTAAACTGTTCAAAACCTCGTGGTGCACTCGTCGATGGGTGTAATTTATTGATTAACTATTTTAATATGGTGGTGCAAATATTGACAATGTACCAATTTATGAAGAGGCATATATCTTAAACCACAAGTTGTTGTATGCTGAAATCTCTATCAGTGTATATTGCTAAGGCGCTAGTTAATATGCGCTACAATCTTATAGAGTAGCTACAGTCCAAAACACCTGTTGTTCTTATTACGGCCTAAACGTCACTCCATGATCTCTGTTATTGCTTATCTTAACCTGTTCATCCCTACTTCCATGTCAGCACGTCCTCACTCACCATTGATGTCAATAGGTTTGGGCCAAACCATTAAAGTGAAAAGATAGATATTACTAACTCGATACCTCTTATGAATGAAGAATTTGGCAGACTCGGTAGATAATTGGAGGTTATTACCCAATATGGCCTGTTCCTGTGTCGTATCAGCATGAATGTCGTTTGTGCTGCGTCAGACACGAGACGAAGTCGAGTATCTGACGCAGCACAAATGACACTAATACTGATACGACGCAAGGAACAGGCGATAAGCTTGTTGTGTATGTATATAATACCAGTATATTGATGGCGCAAATGCAGCGATGTGATTGGTCGAGACGTGAAAAGAACCGTGGTATATTCGCGATATACAAAGGCTGGCTCACGTGCAAGCTTTCGGCAAGAGCAAAAATCCTTTTCTGACGTTCCATGCCAGAATTTCAATATACTGTTATGATATAATAACAATGTATACTCAAACGGCATCTCGGTACCAAGCGAAAGAAATTAAAATTATATTATACTTTCATTAGATCATTTCACGGAACTGTAAGCCAGTTGGTAATGAACATTTTCTCTGCTATAGCCTGATATTACAAGGGATAACTAAGTAACCCAAGTAAGCAAAATGCATTGACATATTGCATGTGAATTTTGTTTCTATGGCGACGTTGATATACATGACTCCTAATCGGATGCATTATGGCAGTGCTCGTAGCAATTTAAAATACATTGTTTGGCAACAAAGGAAGAAGTAGGGATCCAATATTCTCTTTTTATCCAATGTCAGCATATTTTCTTTTCTATCAACATCCTGTTATCATTTATTTCTCTGCTTCGATCGTGTACAACGCTCCATAATACGGCAAATTAAGACACGGCGACACCGGTGGAATGGTAACCCTGACATGTGGTCACGTGCCCATGGTGCAATTATTACGAAGATGGCAGCAGTTCCGCTTCCGGGACAAAGTATTATACTACGTGTTCTTGCATACTGTTTGTTTGCCGCACAATCGGAGTCAACATGCATGCAGAAACAAAAAGCATCATGATGGCGATAACATTGTGAGTCGTCTGTCTTGAAAACAGGCTAACAAAGTCAATTCTTTGGGTTTCCCGGTTTTTCAGAGTACAAAGAGGAAGTGTGAGAATCATAGCATACCTACTCATGAATAAATCAAACATCACAGGCACCACAAGGCAGTTCATGCTAAACATATACGATTAGTTATGATAAAATGTTTGCTTCTGAGACTATAAATTAGTATATTATATATTAGTGTATGATAAATCAGTATTTCAAAATTAAAAGTGAGCGAAATTAATCACGTGGCAAATACCGTACGACATACCGATAACGCCAAAACGCTGTGAGTGGTCTTTCAAACGCATGAAAAAGCCTATAATAATATATTTCTAAATCAAAAGCGGGCACTAGGTGACGGAATATTCGGAGCTGATTCAGTGACTAATCCACGTTATGTGAAGATTTATTCGTTTGTGTTTGAAACATATAGTGTCCACTATGGAGGACAATATTTACAAAGCGCATTTTCTAGGTTTAAGGTGTAAAAATAAAAAAAATTATCATAATTATTTACCGAAAGCAAATTACATGTACATACTTAGAAAATCAACTTTTTTCATGTGGTCTGTGCGAAAGAATTGAGTAACGTCTTGCCAGTTCGTTCCAGATATACCCTTAAATGTACAAAATAAAAAAGTTTCACAAACGATATGGTAACCATCTCGCACTAGATTGTTGACACTGATCTGGTTGTTTTTAACAAAACTCATCAAATTCAACTGTAGCATTTTTCCTTGAACTACTTATAAGTAAATGCCCGTTAGCGATTTTGACAATACATCGAGGGAAAGAGTTTGCCGAAAGGCACACGTTTTCGTTGGGATCCGCTCTGTCTGGAATGAGAACAGTTGGAAGTTCGTCAAAAAATCTTCAAGGATTAACTGTAATTACTGATAACAGAAATTACTATAGATTGTAAGGATTTGATATGGATATACCAAACCGACGTGTTTTATTCTTGGTACTATTGATATTTTACGGATATAAGAAACTGTAATGGGGCAGAATTGTATTGGGTACTGAGTAAAATCAGTTCTTGTCCGCTAAATGAAAGGGGATTCACTTAAAAACTTTGTGCGTAATGCATTTGTGACAGTTCTACATTTACACGAGCGAGTAGTTGGTTTTCAGGTCACATCCTTGTGTCGATATCGGAAATAAAATGAAACAAAGGCCATGGAAAGTCGTTGTGAAGGTGTAATTTAAATAAAGCAAACTGACAAGAATGAATGCCGTATAAAGGTCAGACAACTACAACGTTTGTACAAAATAACGCTATGGAGTCTAATTAGCAGGGGACCGAGGTAAACAGTTGCTGCAAACCACACGAAGGTCATCATACCCCATGATCAAGTTTATTTCTGAACTAATCCAGCACTCTCACTCTTGATACAGCGCTTTCGGGTTTATCGGGTTTATCGGGTCAGCTTGAAATTATACAATCACATAGCAGCTACCGAAAACAACAGAGACAGCCAAATTTCATCTATAGAGGCAATGGAACGAAGGTTGACATCCAAGTATTTGGCAGATCTCTGTGAAGGGAGGAAAAATGCCCGATGCAAATTTCAAGTAGGAACCGACGTTGTTCTGAATGAATTTTTTTGATTTTTAATTTAAACTTTATTTAAAGAGGGTATAACATCCTTAACAGGAAACCTGGTTAGCATAAATGCTAATCTTCCCCAGGGCCCTCTATAACATACAAAGTACACAAGAAATAAAATTACAAAGCACAAAAACATACACTTAAAACGTCAAATAAAGGGCGGTAAAATGATCAGTACACACAACGCATAATCTAAAAAGCTTAAAGACGAAACATTTAAACATTACTTGAGTGAATGGAAGGTTTCGTACATTTGTCACAGCAATCATTAGTGTAAATGTGTGTACCTACCTACCTACCTACCTACCTACCTACCTACCTACCTAGCTACCTACCTACCTACCTACTACCTAGCTTCCTAGCTAGCAAGCTAGCTAGACAGCAACCTAGAATCCAAATAGTGACCATACTATTGATAATTTGAAGACACAGTAACGCATAATGCATACATATTGATTTCTCAATGACGAAGTAATATTCGTGAAGAGACGAGACATTTGCCAAGTTGAAGTATGATGTACAACGGGACATCGTAATAAAGGACAACGATGTTGACCTATGAATGACATTTTTGTGTGTCATTCTGTGTTTTTACGTAGCTTTTGCGAGTCCGTATCTGCGTGCATTTTAATTTGTAAAGGGTGAAAACTACAACTATACTATGCCATGGATACAATGATTTGTTGATTGGTTACGCCTGAAGTGTCCGTGGTGTTCATCGATATAGAAACATAAATTCAAGATTATCATGCCATGACGTGCATGAGAAAATAAGATTTCTCTTGTTCAATGTTATTTATCATAAATGAACCTTGACGTTTAGCAGGGACGATTGGTAGAAGTGATGATGACACTAATGAAGCCGAGAAAAGTCCAAGGCTGAAACAGACGCAGATCGCTGATGTACATATCACTCCGGTAACTTTTGTAGGACATATCATTACATGCAACTTGGATGCTTGTATTTTTAACATGGGTTACCGCGTTTACGGTTTAGGTACAGTCGATAAGATGGCATATCTTTCGTTACAATTAGTAAGTTCAGTTCAGTTCAGTTTTTTGACGAATGTATCCTTGCTAAAATGATTAAAAATACTGTGTCAATCTTTATTTATAGGTTTATTTGTGACCCTATCATTTCCTGTCGATTTCATCCTCATATTACGCCAGTAAAAGTGAAAATCCCACTCCTTGCTGTGGGCATCCGACACCTGTTTTTGATTCTTATACAGAGATTAATATCGTAACATAGAGCTGTGTGAACCCTTAGGTTTCTCAGTCCTGTGATTTATGCCCTGCCTTGCTCGAAGGCTCACTTCAATTATAAAACACTCGTACTTTGTGTGTGGATTTGGCATTAACTATGATACTCAAAGTCGTCTATTTCCAGTTTTAGATAACGGCTGTCATTTTCAAACTGTCATACTGATCTTTGGTGATTTGCATAAAACCTTAGAGGACGAATTACTTTCTTTGAAAACCAAAGCATCGTTACATCAATATTAACCGTTGGTGACAACGACGCGTGCTGGTCTGGAAACAGAGCGCATATAATGCTGAATGTGTCATTTTCGATATCCTCGCCACGGACTTATATTTGCATATTATATCCCATAATTGTAACTCGATAGGGACTTCTCTTTGTTTTTTCAATCCGCTGTCATCCGGGTGCTTTATCAAACAAAGAATGTCAAATGCTACCACATATATCGGGGACTCTGATTTTGTTCTCTTGCTTTCCCACTATAAAAATGTAAATAAAAATTGAATAAAACATTGATAAAATGACTGATTGATGAGTTTTCAAAATTTCCAGCTATGCTAGATATTATGAGGATTGCATTCACATGGATGTTGGAACGGTGCCTCATAAAGGCTGTCATGATAAACTGATACAAACTTTAATATAATGCAATGTATCCTTGCGAAACGTCTTTGGATGACCGATGAAGAGAATGTTGCTGATAATTTTATAAATGTTAGAACAACAGAAACGTTCCGAATACCCGTGCTCTTAAGACTGACAAGACAGCTTTCTTTTTTCGTGATATACAAACGTTAATAAAGATATACAGCAGAAACATAGCGGGTGCCACGTACGTCATGTACGTCACGGAATGTTAAAAAGCTGAAAATGTTTAAGGAGTAGTGTATGTCAATAATCACGGGAAACTAAAATGTGCCTTAAGTGTACCAGAGTCCCCAATGTCACTGCGACATGATAGTGGAGCTTAGGAATCGAAGAATTCCTTTGCATCGGACGCCGAAAGTTATACTTGTGTAATGCCTAACGATCGAGTTGTCTTTTAAAGTATTCTAATTTGCTGTCGACACTGTTGACTTTCCAACGGGAACACGTACAGGTGACGTTTCTTGAAAATGGCGCCTTATGACGTCATTTTCAACAGATGGCCCTCATCCCACCATTACGTGTGTATGACGTTTGTGGGTAGCGTGGACAGTTAGACGCTTCATTTTTCACTACTTTCCATCGAATTTGCACGTTGCAGATATCCATGCACTGTTTGGACGAACGTTGTTCTGTGCATCATCGCGTCGAAAACGGAAGCTCCTAGTGCCATCGATGTCGACAAGCTGCTTGTAACTGTAGAGTTCTCTTCAAAAATGTAGCATAGTTAGTTTTCACCATTTGGTGATATAGAATATATTGATTGTACAGTAGTTTATGGCACGTGGATAGGGTAATTATTCAGCTGACTTGTGTTCGCAGGTGAAACTCATAGCGTTACTCGTTTTGAAATTATCTCACTTTGGATGAGCGTACCTCACGTGGAATGAGAGTAACTCACGTGGGATGAACGTAGCTCTTATGGCTAGGCCAAGTGTAAAGACAAAACTTTTATGGTATGATTATTAAATGACAAAAATACAAAATGTAGAATTTTGTAGAATTCGGACTTCGAGCGACAACATTCTTGTAACACATACTAGTATCTCAGTGTGTTCGCTTCACTTGCCCAGACAGCATGTTTTACCATCCAATGTGTGATCAACCCATTTGACTCGAAATACCTTGACAATAATAAACCAGGCCAAGAACCAGTCATATATGATATCAAGATGACGTATTCGCCTCATAACTTTCGTGTTGACAATTTGATTTGTTTCCCTGTCAAGAAATCCCAATATGATGCGGTAATAATTTCATCCAACAGTCGAGATTTGACGGCGACTGTAGCCAACTGGTTTAGTTATCAGCCATTCTACTCTTGTTCTGACGACTTTGAGATCAATATCCTCACCGTCAGTTGTACGTGTAACATCGCAGTACTTCCACCTACAATGCTAACATAAACATCTGTCACACTGTAAGACATACAGCATAACAATAAGCACTTGATGTAACACAGTAACTCGCATCGTCTCCAAAAACGCTGCAAAACTTTGATAACTCTGAGATGAAATACTACACATTTCTGGGCATCTACTTATACATAGAAGGAAAATTGACAATTGAATTTCTTCATAATGCTTGCCGTGATTACTGTCTCTTAGATAAGCTCTAAGTACCCATCGATTGGCACTTATTGCTCTGTTGAGCCTGAAGGTGGCGTCATCCTATTTTTCCAAATATTTGAAGTTTGACAGCCAAGCATGACATTTGTGCCACGTATTTTGTTAGCCTACTTTACCGTTTCCTCTATACATCTTCCAAACCTTTCCGTTATAAATTTGTTGAAAGTTTGAGACGGTTTTCTAATTGTCTGAATTGATGGAAGAATAAATATAATAAATGAACTATTTGATAATTAAGCGAGAACAAGAATGAATAAACTGAAAGATAGACAAACGGTATTTTTTCAAATAAGTATATAACATTATTACTGTAACATTACTGTGATACAGAGAAAGTTTTATCATGTTATATTTCACAAAATTTCTCAAATAGATAGATAGATAGGATTAATGGATGGATGGATACCTTTACTGATCACACTGTTTTTTTCGGAATTGCGTAGTGAAATTGAAAAACGCTTCGAATGGAAGTGCCCTTCGCGCGATAGACTAGAAACTACAGAAGCACTGCGCATACAGTGACCAAAATTAGTAGATGCTCTAGTCATTGTGCAAGATGAACGTTGAATGCTTTGAACGTTACAAAATGTAACTGTTAACCTTTAGTGAAGATTGGTAATTGTGACGTCATTTTTGAATTAGTGCTGCATTGTTGTGATGCTCTTTCATTTTAACGTCTTGGGTGGCATGACGTCTGTGTTAATTTTTCAGCCACTCCATGTACATGAACACACACATTAACACAGACGTCGATCATAATGCACGATCAATTTACGATTCGCTTTTTTGTATCGGTGCAGTCACGTTTACGTAGAGTGACCGTGATGCGGTGTAATGCCTGAATTGTAGCGGTGCAGTGTAATGTCTGACTTGTAGCAGTGCAGTGTAATGTCTGACTTGTAGCAGTGCAGTGTAATGCCTGACTTGTAGCAGTGCAGTGTAATGCCTGACTTGTAGCAGTGCAGTGTAATGCCTGACTTGTAGCGGTGCAGTGTAATGCCTGACTTGTAGCGGTGCAGTGTAATGCCTGACTTGTAGCAGTGCAGTGTAATGTCTGACTTGTAGCGGTGCAGTGTAATGCCTGACTTGTAGCAGTGCAGTGTAATGCCTGACTTGTAGCGGTGCAGTGTAATGTCTGACTTGTAGCGGTGCAGTGTAATGCCTGACTTGTAGCAGTGCAGTGTAATGTCTGACTTGTAGCAGTGCAGTGTAATGCCTGACTTGTAGCGGTGCAGTGTAATGCCTGACTTGTAGCAGTGCAGTGTAATGTCTGACTTGTAGCAGTGCAGTGTAATGCCTGACTTGTAGCAGTGCAGTGTAATGTCTGACTTGTAGCGGTGCAGTGTAATGTCTGACTTGTAGCAGTGCAGTGTAATGCCTGACTTGTAGCAGTGCTAATGCCTGACTTGTAGCGGTGCAGTGTAATGCCTGACTTGTAGCGGTGCAGTGTAATGCCTGACTTGTAGCGGTGCAGTGTAATGTCTGACTTGTAGCGGTGCAGTGTAATGCCTGACTTGTAGCGGTGCAGTGTAATGCCTGACTTGTAGCAGTGCAGTGTAATGCCTGACTTGTAGCAGTGCAGTGTAATGCCTGACTTGTAGCAGTGCAGTGTAATGTCTGACTTGTAGCGGTGCAGTGTAATGCCTGACTTGTAGCGGTGCAGTGTAATGCCTGACTTATAGCAGTGCAGTGTAATGCCTGACTTGTAGCAGTGCAGTGTAATGCCTGACTTGTAGCAGTGCAGTGTAATGTCTGACTTGTAGCGTTGCAGTGTAATGCCTGACTTGTATCGGGGAATAATATGGCAAATATAACTATCGTTGAGATCGGTCGCCGCTATGTTTGATGGTGAAAATAATTGTTTCATATCTCAAACTGGGAGAGATTTCTTATATTCTTTTATATCCCTCCTTGTTTAGTTTCTTTCCTATGAAATTTCTACTCTGATTTGTGTTATTTCCCCAGCATTAATCTGTAGTCTGAAGTCAACTTTATCAACATTTGTCTTCTTTCCTTATGACGCCATCATGAAAAGTTTGCATGTCTGGTGCATTTACCGAGTGCCCTGTATATACAGGAAGGTGGTTTCTATGAACACTCATCTGTAGGCTGGTTTGTCAACCATATCTGATCCAATCTTGAACTAAACAACTGACATAATATTCAGAGCAACAGGGAACATTGAGACAAGTTCAGAACAGTATATTCTGGAACGGGAGATAACCTTTTGGGATTGAGGACCATATTTCACTCGCTATCTTTCCCTGGGATCTAGAAATGCACATTTTTAATATTGTGAATGATATTGTACTGCTCAATACAGATTTACGGAAAATGCACGACACAGCATCCATGCACCATACGATAAAGGGATCCGATAAGAAGAGTACGAATACAAGGTCTGGTGACGGAAAATCCCATTGAGAACATCACGGTGTCCTGATTTAATGTAAAGGAACTAACGTGATCTAATAAAAGAGTGTAGAACGTGAATAAAATTACAGCTGCCATTGTAGGTTGAGTGTTTCTACTTTGAATACTATGAGAGAGAGAGAGAGAGAGAGAGAGAGAGAGAGAGAGAGAGAGAGAGAGAGAGAGAGAGAGAGAGAGAGAGAGAGAGAGAGAGAGAGAGAGAGAGAGCGCCATTTCTGGACAGACATAGAGACAGAGATGGGGACGAAGACAAAAATACAGGCGCATGGACTGACAGGAAAGAAAGAGAGAGATTTCCCTGAATAATTATTTAAACAGATTTATTACACCTCACTCATTCAGCGTGCGCTGCCATTGGTTAAACATGACTCACGTGACATGTAAAAGCACGTGATGATGCCCTCTGCGAACTTGATGATGCCCTCTGCATTTGATATTACATGGATGACGTCATTTACTTACTGCGCATCCTTTCTGCGCAAAACAAATTGTCGTTCGCTTGTTCTACTTTGCAGTTGGCAACTTTAATGGCTGCGAAACGTCATGCAGAGCTGTCACCGGCACAGTTAGACGATATTTTGATGCAAGTAAACAGCAAACGAACGAAAATGGCGACAAGAAATGCAATTTTTGTGTTCAGCGACTATGCAAGCAACAAATTTGGATACGCCACCGAGGAGATCGGCAAACTTTAGCGGCAACCCTAGACTCGGCACTGACAACATTTTACGCTGAGGTCCGGACTCAGAAGGCGAACTGTACTCGAAGAAGTCTTTGTGTTTTTGTTTCTTTGCATGTTTGCTTGTTCGGTGTAATAAAAATAATAACACATGACAGCTAGGGCAATATCACGATTTTTTGCCTGCCCTCGGGCTGGTGGTCATGATCGAAATACTGATGATGCCCGAGCCGTAGGCGAGGGCATCATCAGTATTTCGATCATGACCACCATCCCTTGGGCAGGCAATAAATCGTGATATTGCCCTCGCTCTCATGTGTTATTATTTAAATGGTGCCATCTCAATGTACTAAGATTGCTTACTTGAGAAGCATTATCCAAATGTAAATCTAGATTACGACATTACCCAAATGAACGCATTATTCACATAGATCACGGCTACCTGATGTAGGTTAGTATATGTGTAATTTTTTTAGATCATCAATGAGCTGCTCAACCATGGCCGGCGATTTAAAGTTAACGAAGACCGACAAAAATACTACCAACTTCGTTTCATATTTGAAAAAAAATGTCACCATTGAACATTTAACAATGAAATATACCGTCAAGAGTTAGTGTATGCAGAGAAGTATGGATGTTTCCATATGAAAAGTTCGGTCGTTGTGTGCCCATTTTTTTTCATTCACAACTCCACAGCTTCCCATCTTTCGCAGCAAATCTGCTGAATGTCTGACTTGAACGCCTTGGTAAATGTTGAACGATGGAAAAAAGAATGGTAACTAACAGAATGAATATTTGCTCTCTCCTGAGGGCAATCGATTATTCGCCCCTCGTATGATCTTCTGAATGCCTGCCATAAAGGTCAACAACAGAGACTCGGAGTTTCTAGACATTTACGCTTTCCTCTCTCTGCGGGAATACACCTACAAGTTGCTCAGAGGCCTAACGCTGCCCCCAAATTACGAACAAAGGGTGACTGAGCATCGCCTTGGATTTGTACCCTAAGACTTCTTATTTTACTCCTTCCGTTTCTTCCCGGATACTCATTAGTGATCGGTATCATTAAACGTCATAGCATCAATGACACATACAGAGCTCTTGTAGCCAACACTGTATATTCGTTTCTAAGAACCGATGAAATGTTTCTTGAAAGATGCCTTTTTGCAAGTCAAAACGATATGATTTTAGAGAGAGGTCACAGATACAATGTTCAAGGAGAGGAAGAGGTCATCGGCTTCCAATTAGCTAGACAGAGGTAACCTTAAGCAAAACCATGGGATAGGGGTTAGGTTGTTGGGATGGTGACTTGGTGTATCTGCCATAATTTAAATAATCTGCAAAGCTATGTCTTGGAAATCACAAATGATTTCTTCGCCGAATATTCTAACATGCGTTGCAATATATCTAGCCACAGTTTTGCATAAGTTACCGTTTATCGATCCGCTGTGTCGCCATGTCATGCTTATTGGGGAGGAATCCTTTTTATCGCTATCGATTATACAGGCGTTCAATCTTGTTCCTCATAGCTTTTTGCCATCATTGACAGGATCTTGGCCACAGCCATGACCGTAATAAGGAGACAGCGCTAAGGTAGAGGAAAGCAGTCATTGTGGTCACCAAAGGAGGCTGCAACCACGAAGATTTCTTGAACATCCCTGATCTTGGGAATGAAGGACAAATACCTCTGTAATTCAGCCTTTGGACCAGCTGAAACTTGGAATATGGGAGAGAAATGGATTTCAACAATTGATTTTGTAACTCTCTGTATGATATACTTTCTTTGATGTCTTTATAGAACTGCACATTTCGCAGGATAAATAAATTATCGAAAAGGATACTTTCTATCTTCAATAGCGTTTAGTTCTGAGTCGATCGGTTTCCTATATTCTCAAGAGGTTATGTCGAGTAGTCACACATTCAGACGGTAAATCTATAGCGCCTACACTACCCAATGCCCTACAATGTACAGTATTTATGTGCATGTTAAAGTCTTTCAGATTCGTTTAGTCAACACTAGAACTATCCCTAAACTTCATGATGGACAACTTGCATCACCGATAAAAGGACATGATTCACAGTGAATATAACAACATCTGATACGCTTTAATTCACTGTTCTGTCTGTAGGTCTGTTTTTAGGTTTTAATGTTTATCCTCGTGTATTTCTAGGCTGATCGATCCGTAAGTGACGAAGGTCTGGCGTTTTTAGTACACTTTAAAATCTTCACTTCAAACGCTGTTCAAACTAACCAAATTGTTCGCATCGCCCTAGGGTTCTTCTTCAATAACAAGCCATCTGTATTTATTACGGTGAAAGAAAGGATAACACCCAACGCTGTTATAGATAGTTCCAACATTACACTCACAGTTAGTGTTTTGAAATAGACTGACGTCCACCGGCGATTAGTCATTCAACGTAAAACCTGGTTAAATTTTTATTTATTCGCGATATTAATGATTTTTGCGCTTTTTAATCGATAGTTTCATTGACACACTTTTTATCGTCACCCATTGTCGGATAAGTACGCCAACATGATATTCTGTATAAAACCTAGTCATGCAGCAATGTTTTCGGATGAACAGGTATTCTTCAATCGTTTAATAGTTAAAAAAGCATTATAATATCATCGGTTTTCGCCTCTGTGATTTTCCCAATTAAGTCGATATACAAAACGCTAGACTAACATATGTTGATCAAATAAAATGTTGCCAAATCTGAAGTACATGAAACACATCATATGATTGGATATGGATATGAGCTAGAAGACACTTGATCTCGCCATGTCGTTCGTATGCGGTTTGTTTGTTTGTTGAATATACAGCTCTTACGCGAAGCCTCAGGCAACAAGAGTTGAGTGGGGCTCTTCTTTTGTGACGCACTAACGAATAATTACCCCTTAATGCCGCACACAACCCCATAGACAGCGCTATTTCAGAATGTTAGCGTAGGATACCATTAAAATGGACACAGTGCTTTCCGGCAATGCATATACTAATAAAGGTTATCTGGGTAATTGTGGCCTGCCTTACTTTATGAATATAATACCCTTGGAGATGTGTCCCTGTTCAAGAAAACAGGAAAGTGCTCAAGGACACTTTTGTTCTTGCCTTAGTTCATGTATATAATATCTACTGCCAGTTTTCACGCTGAGGAACTTTTTCCTTTTACTTTTTTCATCGCTGCAGACTATCTCAGTGAATACGGACAATCTGTATCAATCTGCCTGTCTACATGTGTCCGACCGAGTGCATCTCTCTCTCTCTCTCTCTCTCTCTCTCTCTCTCTCTCTCTCTCTCTCTCTCTCTCTCAGTATTATATCTTTCATCACCAATATGGTTCCAAGCTCATAATGATAGAGTCTGTTCCGGGACTTTAAGTTGATGCTAAGGTTGAACGAATCGGTCTAGCTGTCAAGAATCTTTGAGCTCCGAAATGATTGCATCTGGAATCTTTCAATACATGCTGGACACACAAATTGCAGCCTTTTAAATCAGATATAGTAGACACGACGAACTCATTTTTGTGTAGTTATGGTGGTATATTTTCTGTGGGCCTTACAAACCCCCATGGTTTCGGTTTTAGCAGTAAAGGTTGCTGCCTAAGGAACTTTATGAAACTACATCACAATATGATTGGTTCCTACTAGTGTACATCAAAATGTCTCCAAGTAATTGTACTGCAATTGATGCATGGCTATGTGTCCCTCAGGTGTGCCACGTCTGTGTAACACGCCGCTTTGACAGAACGCTGTGTTTTCACAGTGATGCTCCATTCCTATGTTACATAAATAACTAAAAATGATAAAAAAGGACTAGCCTCCTATAGTTGAAATAAGATCAATTGACGAGAGTTTTAACAGCGTGACATATTCGCTAGACTTTCCATTCAGACACTTGCCCGTCATTTTTTGGAGTTCATTTAAATGTCAAACAGACAAGAAGTCAACCCTCATATCGGAATAACAATCTGACATTGTATTCAGCACTATGTTGCGACGACCAGCGATGTGACCATCATCGTCAACAATTCACGGAATTATCAGAGGTCTGGAAGGAAAATCTAGAACATGAGTCACACAAGGAGTAAAGAATTGCATTCCTCCATAGTTATTGCATAATCTGTGAATCAGGTTTTAAATCAATAATTATGTGATACATATCTACAACTGTATGCAATAACAGGACTGAAAGTGTTCAGCCATATCATAAAATAATGGTACTTTTTCTGATTAATCTTTATCGCCTGATTAATTAGCCTCGATCATTTTTGCTGAACGATTTTATATTCACGTTACCACACTGTCAGTGTTAATAACGCCAACATGAAATTACAGCACTGTTCAAGATATGTCAAAAACATCGGCTAGCCAAGTTTATGAGGTAACAGTCCATAATGCCACGTTGACCTGATGTCAGAATTTATTTATTGAAGACACGGTGGTAACTTTGACAATATTGAACTACCGCCTCGACTCAGGCTTTTTTATTCAAAATAGTGTGCATGTATGGTAAGTTAAGCCCTGAAATCGCGAAGGCAGCGGACATGGAATTCTCATCAATGAAGTTCATATGTACTTTCAACTAATAGCTGTGAATCTGAATATCGCTTTAAAATTTCCTTCCATGGGTTTATCAGGAATGTATTGTCATCCATGAGGTTATCTTTAAAGTGATTTTGTCTTTTCCTTCTCTGATTTACAACAAAAACACACAAATATACAAAGAAAGTTCAGTAAATACTAGCGCTCATGACTTATTACTTTGAAATGATATTGATGCTATCAACTAACCATCTGTAAATGCATTGGCACCTCTTTGAAACCATCAGAGTCTATTCAAGTAGTTCTGGCTGCTCTTCCTGCGGTATGCTCCGAAACGAGTGAAATATTAACGCTGAAGCAAGCACTTCCCCCTCCTTCAAGGATCTCCTATCGCTGTACAAGAACTGACACGGTCAGGTATAAGCGAAAAATTAGCATTTTGTCTTGTTTTTAGTTTCGCTTTTTACTTTTCATTTTTTCACATTTTCAAGAGGCAACCGTAAGCTTCTGAAAGATTCCGAGACATTTTGATCATGCAAACTCGTGATTAGTGAGTCTTTAAATGTTATGTGAGCAGATTACAACGTATACTGAAACTTTAAAATCAGCCTTGCTAAGGACAGTTCCCTCGAATAATTATTCAGTCTATTCTACCAAATTCGCCTTCTTTTTAACATTTTTTCTGGTTTTAACTTTTCAAGAGGCTTCTGTAAGCTTCTGAAAGATTCTCTATTGTTGACTAAACACCAGAAAGTAAGCTCTCCTTAGATATGACGTATTTTCATGACCACCATTACCTGATTGATATTTTTGCTTGAAAGGAAGAAAATTAGACGTCGAATTATCACCCTTTGGGTCATCTTGTGATGCGAGAATTGCTATCCGTCCATTAGGAAAGATTCCTCTCAGAAGAGAAGGAACATTTATTCGCTGGAAATACTATAAATGTCAATGGGATTTCAATTCTTGTTGCTGTACTTACAAATACAATATGTAGATTAGGACTTTGATTTTTTGCTACGGGCTATTTTTCAGTCATACGTAATTTTATTCGAGGGATTGTTGAACAGGGATGAAACCAACGGCGTGCGGGAGACTGAGACGATTGCATAATCATCAGAGGGAATTGTTGTAAGCAAATTGAAGCTGATTTGGAAGTTTCAGTATACATTGTAAATTTGCTCATTAACATTAAAAGACTGCACAAATCACAAGTTAACATGATCAAAATGTCAGATTATTACTCAGGCAGGGGATTAATTAACCTTACAATTGAACCTTTTTCTCATTCGCCAAAATTTTCTATTCTCTTAAGCAAATTGCACGCATACAAGACGACTAACTTTTCTTGTATGTAGATATTACTTTTCTTAACAATGGATTGTTCAGCCACAAAAGAATCCAGTGTCATTGTGAATTACTCATGATGATAAGTTACTAAATTTGAATATAAAGGCCTTGTGTGAATCTTGAAGTGAATCCTGGCATGTCATTTTTGCTTGACTTTTACCAAAAGAACGAACTTTGTTAAACGTGTAAACGCATACAGTCTTCACATAATGATGTCTTCATAACGTTCATACATAAATGATTGTCAGAGTTTAGTTGAATCGTTAACATATAGGTACAGCAGGTACCGTAATGATCGATCCTATTGTGCCTTATCTTGGACATAGTTTGATTTTTGTGGTTGTTTATTGTTATTATTATTATTATTGTTGTTGTTGTTGTTTTTGTTGTTGTTGTTGTTGATGTCGTCTTAGGCGTTGTGGTCTTGTGGTTGTAGTGGTTTTTTTTTTTGGGGGGGGGTTAGTTTCAAATATGTCGTTATGTATGGTTACGGAAAAGGCTCCGGCTATGACCTTTTAAAGTTGTTTGTCCTTCACAACTTGAAGTATTCGCCCCGCCCCCTCTGTCGCTCTCTTTGTGAGTCGTGTCGTTCTCTCTGCCTCTGTCTGTCTGTCTGTCTGTCTGTCTGTCTGTCTGTGTCTGTCTGTCTGTCTGTCTCTCGCTCTCTCTCTCATATCGCAAATAATGCACCTGTAATAGTTATCATGACAAATGATACGTGGAAAAATACCAAATCCCTCAAGTCGAAAGAAAGAATACTATGATGTGTGCTTCAACCCTGTGAGGAGAGCATACGAACATATACTTTCGGTCAAAAGTACACTCCGTGTCTACACTTCGTGTTCAGTGATTTATGAAACTGGAGACATATTTTCTCATGCTAAATACGTTTGTAACTGTTGATGATGCCGATCAGGTTACTAAGCGTAAGTCACGACGATATCACGCTATTCTCTCTTGTTCCGTGTCGTAACGTGACACGTTCTCCAATAGTGCTACCCTAGCGCTCTAATTACCAATCGATACCAGAAAGAAAAACAGCAGTCGCCATATTGATCTTCTCAAACAGATCTCGTATTCCAGGTTGTCACGTGATCAGATATGAACGGGGTGATTTTGTGAGATTAAGGGACAAAACTTGGTGTATGGCGGGTGAAATTTTACTGGTTGACATCGCCTTTTAGCTAATGAAAGAAGCTATTATATCGCTTGCTAAGTTGTTTAATATTCTGATCTTCAAGCACATTCGCCCAAATTTGTGAAATCATCTCTATAAACTCTCGTAATATCTCGTAACAGAAAAAAACTCAAAGTCATTGGAGGGCTACAGCACAAGGCATTATGGTTAAACTTAAACTGATGTAACAGTGGTAAACTTGCTGTACGATGTCGATTTCATACGATGTAACCATTTGCAAAGCAAATATCATATTTTATTTCAAGCTGATCGATTTTATGAGAAACGCACCTTTAAATTAGGCACCAGTTCTCAATATTAAAAAGAACATAAATTTTTGAAAGCAATAAGTATCCATACAACAATTGCCAATGTCTCACTTTTTTGTGTATTGTCAAACATTGTCAAACGAGCAAGTGATAGTCTTTATAAACACGAAAAGGAAAGTAATTTGAATGTGGATATCAACATCGCTAATCAATTAGAGTTTGTCGTGTTGGCGGCAATAGTGTTACCGTGATGTAGCTCCGGTAAAGTTGTCAAATGTACTAAAAATTTTGCAGACAGAGACAAAAGACCTACACGGCCCGAGTCTGTATTGAAACAAATTAATTATATTGAAACAAGTTAATTATCTGAAAGCTCTTGTTCACTTGTACTTTAAATTCGTCTCAAGCTTGATGCCAAGGCAACAAATGAAACCGAACGCAAGTGCCATTGGACTGGTTGTTCTTTTGGATCAGCTTACAACCATATGCTTGTCGTCATAGGAACTATACCGCGGTGTCGTGTGAGACATGCCGTAATATTTGCTGAAATTTACAAGCTGCGATCTTAACTTCTTTAACGCCTAGGGATTCTTTGGTACATCATAAAATATTAACAAAATTCAAAGAGAACTCGACTTCTACCCTCAGGTGTCCATGACAGAAAGGCGCAATTGATAGAAAACAAATGGCTGTTACACGTGTCTACGGTATAGGGATTTTCCCGGGTGATGAAATGACTTCGAACAAATTTATAAGTAAGGAGAAACATGAAATAATTAATTTAGAATTAGAAATTGTTCATGATGTTGATTATAAGTGATTGATTTGCTGTCGATTTCACAGTCTGAACCAATGAAAATTGAGGAGAGTGTCAGGAAGGAGATTTTCTCTAATTATCCTGTGTTGCGCCGAACTAATTTCTATGGAACAAATGCTGCCGGGACAAAATCTCCTTTGTCGCAAACGTGTCTGAGAATACTAGTTTTTGATTTGAACTGTGATGGACAAAAATATACCCAGGATTTGTTTCTTTACGTTACATCGGTGAGAATACACGTACATATGTGTTTCACAGAGAACATTTTTATCTTTTAGTTCTGTTGTTCTGCAGGTTTGTTGTAAAGGTCTAAGTTGTCGTTTTTCTTTGATTTTATTCCCTTCGGAATGCGAGATAATGAATCCGGTTTGATCATTCACATTAAATGTTAGTGTCGTCATTTGCAGGCGAGCGATGGAAAACATATTAATATAATAATAAGAGGGAAAAGGCATTTGAAATTTGAATTATTATATACATATTACGGGAACCAATAAAATAATTAATCTTCACTTTCAGCTGAATAATTTCAAGATTAATTTATTCTTTCTAATGTTAATCATTGTTAACTCGACTATGATTTCCTTGACATCAATTAGTTTTATTCGGTGACCTTTTATGCTTAGTCAAGCTATCAAATACCTATAACTACTATTGAGAATGCGTATTCTTAAGCATCGCTACGTTTTGTCAATATACTCAAATATCATATTAACTTGTGTCTCAGGAAAACAGCGAAAGTTGTAAACTGGGCAGATTGTGTGAATGAAAAAGCAACATTATCGACAAATGAAAATGAACCTTTTTAAAAGTGCAGAGATCGTCATTTCCTCAAGAGCTAGATAATTGAACACGGTGATGCAGCCATGTGGATGGTGATTCAGCTGGTGATATAATGTCATTAATTTCACATTAGAGTGAAAATGATAGCCAAACTTGCCCTCCTTTATTCTCCGGCCAACAAATCTGCAGAACGGCACTGATTTATGTCGTCATGGAGACATCAAATATCGGTTAGTTTCTTTGTCATTAAGTGTAACATTTAACAATGGTTTTACACACACACACACACACACACACACACACACACACACACACACACACACACACACACACACACACACACACACACACACATATATATATATATATATATATATATATATATATATATATATATATATATACTTGATGTGCATTTCTTTCTATCTATACTGCTCTGCGATGCCATGTTCAGATAGATGTTCAGGATGTATTACTTAACATAAATAAAGTTATCGAAAGCTGTCGATTAGTTTCTTATTTTTTGTGCCTGTTTAGAGTATTCATCAAATAATTTGTATAGCTAATAGTGATTATTCAAACGTCAATCGTGAAGTACTTAACTCATCTCATGACAGATACGTATATCATTCTCACAAGCACAATTATTAGAAAGCTTGCGCAATTGTTCGTAGTTTATGCAAGTTTTATATAAATAAGAAGAAAATGGGAAAGTTCGTTCTTTTAGCTGAAAGTTACACGCAAATGTACGAATTTGCAATTATGATATCATATCATATCATATCATATCATATCATATAATATGATATGTAATGGCTTGTCCTCCGTAAGATTATGATTGAGAAACAGTGAATGTTTTCTTAAAATTGTCTTACCTTTTGTCTAAAATGATCGAAAGACTTCCGAGTGATTCTCGCCAAGCAAACGAGCAGCCTGCCACTCGACACTCCCCACTATTCGAAATGCTACGTCTGGAAAAGAATGAACTGAGAGTGCCAAATCGAGTCCTTGTAAGTCCGATTTTCTGTATTCTGCAGGTTGGTTTCTTTCAGCGGGGTTATCGAAATCACCGAACGGGGAGCTATTGCAAACAATGTTAACGTGATAGAGATGCCCTTTCCAAACTAATCAGCGTCTCCTCTGTTATAGTCTCTGATCTGTGGACGACATTGGAGTGAAAATGATAGCCAAACTTGCCCTCCTTTTATTCTCCGGCCCAGAAATCTGCAGAACGGCACTGATTTATGTCGTCATGGAGACATCAAATTTAATTTAAGCTGGACATTAATCAACGGTGATTATGTTAAGTAGCGGTAGGCCCACGAAGAGGGTTATACCCTGGTAGTAATCGCGCCCCCGCAGCAATTGAGCTTTTTTTTCTCAAAGGAAGAGGCAACACTTCTGAAGACTTGTGAATTTCGTTTTTTACACTGCAGATGGAACACACATCAACATACAAAGCACGATCCTACCTGACACATTCTGCTTCCTAGCTGTTCGTAAAGTTTTCTTGTTTTCTCGAATTTAATGGAGTTGCCATGGTGCATATGGTAAAACATATTTAACCTTTACGAGGGCGATGGGATCGTTGGTTTTACGAGGCGATATTTGTTAGCGTCTTGACACATTTCACGATAATTATGTGATCTGTAATAAAATTTTCTCACGTATAATCTCCATTTCGTGATTTAAATAGCATGTATACGCGATGTCGTTTTTCTTATGACAATCAAAACGAACGTTAAATTCAATTGAAACGGCGAATTCGTGAGAACACTGTTGTCACGCGAGAGAAAACGAGACGAAATAACGGCGGTTACAAGTAATGGCATAGAGTTGGATAAAACGCAAAAACAATGAACGAGCGAAAGATACGAAAATACAAAACAAGTACAATAAACTCAAATGATGTATCAAGTGATTACTAAGTCAGATATAGGAATAGACAGACAGATGGACAGACCTACTCACACACATATATGGATAAGACTGATGTATATATTTATGTATGTATGTATGTATGTATGTATGTATGTATGTATGTATGTATGTATGTATGTATGTATGTATGTATGTATGTATGTATGTATGTATGTATGTATGTATGTATGTATGTATGTATGTATGTATGTATGTATGTATGTATGTATGTATGTATGTATGTATGTATGTATGTATGTATGTATGTATGTATGTGTGTATGTATGTATAGTATACACCTACATATTATATATATATATATATATATATATATATATATATATATATATATATATATATATATCTCGTTATTACGTTTCTGATTTGCTAAGTATTACACAGAGTCACGAAAGTACAGCGAAACAATATGAATGCCCTATTTTAAGCAGGGCATTATAATCCTGTTGTTTGAATACAGAATAGGATTATTGAAACAAGAAGAGTCTCATTACACGTACGTAAATACAGCAGGTATATTTCGCCATGAGTAAAATAGCTGGTTTCTGAATGAATATCAAGTTGGCTTTTATAAAGCTACTATACCAGCTGTAAAAAGTCGTTTTGTGTGACATTCAATAGAGTGGGTTATAAACATCCCCAGGTAATCAAATTACGCGCAGTGTAAATGCTCTGGCGACGAGCGCTGTAGTAATTCGTAATGGGTGATTGTACCGGATAGTGCCTGGTTATAAGGAATATGAGCTTCCCATAGTACTGGAATCGTCTGTGTCATTGTCCCTCGTCCAATTATTTTCTGACCTGCCCATTTCTTCCATCTTCTCTGATATTGTTAAATGTCATGCTCTCCGAGGCTGAATGTTACGAGGTCGAAATGGTGAATGGTAGGGGAAAATCCAAACCTTAAACTGATGAGTTCTTGTTAACATATATCGCATCTTCTTAACTTGTGTGACTGATTGTAGATAGGCCCGTACTTGGTAAAATAACAAAATATGAATTTCAATTAACATATAACCAAGGAATATACGTTCCAGACGGAACATAAATTCAGATTGTAGGAATGTATATATGTCAGAGGTTGTCTGTATTTCTGTCTGTCTGGCTGGCTGTAAATTGGTCGGTAGTAGGTAGGTAGGTGGATATGTATGTATGTATGTATGTATGTATGTATGTATGTATGTATGTATGTATGTATGTATGTATGTATGTATGTATGTATGTATGTATGTATGTATGTATGTATGTATGTATGTATGTATGTATGTATGTATGTATGTATGTATGTATGTATGTATGTATGTATGTATGTATTGTATGTATGTATGTATGTATGTATGTATGTATGTATGTATGTATGTATGTATGTATGTATGTATGTATGTATGTATGTATGTATGTATGTATGTATGTATGTATGTATGTATGTATGTATGTATGTATGTATGTATGTATGTATGTATGTATGTATGTATGTATGTATGTCAACTTGTACAGTACTAAAATAGGCTACTCCCTCTTTAGATTTCAGTCTTATCGTACTGACACGGTTCAACTGCTGGGCAGATTTCACCACTGTGCAAAGATAGGTTTCAAAATAATTATTCTCCGTCTTACTGAAGAGTCAGGTTGCTAGTTAATATTAAACGTCGGATATTTTAAGAACCAGGGAGGGGTTGAAAAATGGCAAAACAAATGTGCGGGAACATGAAATGAATAATTCGATTCTTAAAGTAGAGGTAGTTCTGTTGCGCCATGCTTTGCACCGCGGTACCGGTGTAACAAACTACTTCGAACCGTATAATCATGGTATTAATAGTAGTAAGGACTTTCAAAGCGAATTACACACAGTGTAACAGGATTTTGGAGACACCAACTTCGACTTTATGTATCGTAAATGTTTTGGTAGAGGTGTCTCTGTCCTGTCTGGAGGCATTACGCTCAGTACAAAACGAATGATTCATGATTGAGGAAAAAATAGCTATTTTATTCTACCTAAATCCTAATGAAGCAATCAACAGTCATCTACAGATTTCTGAACACAATGCACTGAATAAAATAATATTTCGCTATGAGTCACTCGTAATAATTCCATCAACTTCAAGGCAACTTCTAGCTAGCACTGTTAGCTGAAAGTGCTAGCAAATAGGATTATGGATACAGAATGTCACACAAAACGACGTTTACAGCTGGTATAGTAGCTTTTTAAAAGCCAACTTGATATTCATTCAGAAACCAGCTATTTTACTCATGGCGAAATATACCTGCTGTATTTACGTACGTGTAATGAGACTCTTGTTTCCATAATCCTATTCTGTATTCAAAAAACAGGATTATAATGCCCTGCTTAAAATAGGGCACTCATATATAGTTTCGCTGTACTTTCGACACTATGCTGGAACCCAACAAATAAATGTTCTAAACGTCTCAGAATACACAATTTTTGCAATCGTTGAATTCAGAAGAAAGCGTCCCAAACCAGGAAAGCCAACATTTCTATACGATGTACCGAACAAAAGCATGTCCAAATGGGAATCGCGTCGAAAATTTACACAAATTTACTCATTAATGTAATTTTCAATTAAGGTTCCCGTGATTCATATATTAATTGCTAATTAGTTAATCACCAGTCTTTAGTCAGCTGAGCTTCCAATCAAAGGTACGATTTCTCATTAGGAGATTTATATGTCATCACCGCTTTCCCCTTTTTTTCTTCCTTATTTTATAGAAACTAATCGTCAAAATAAAGAATTATTATTATATTTTAATTCATATGACTTCTCGCTTTTATGTATAAGGTCTTTAAAAATCGTTGGAATGACAGAAAATGTGAAGAGCTGACCGCAATAGAACAATAACGGCACGAGTTAGAATATGAAGGGCAGTAATGTCCTGGAGAGAAGATATACATACGACAGACCAAACGAACAACAACCATTATTAAAACTGAAATAGCGTTGGAACATTGCAGAGATGCAGGAAACTTGCCAAGGGAGTATTTTCAACCATAAATTTTGTGTATTTAAATATTAAATGAATAGCAAATACAAGATATAAATAAATTAGATTGACGATTTCAAGGCATCCACATACAGGTACTGCCTAGCAACACTGCCATTAACGGTTTTAACACGGTCCATTAACAATGCGTAAAGTGTCGAGTAAAACGTTTTATTTCTCAAAATGGTGAATATCCTAGGTATTTCAACAATCAGGGGAACCTGAAACTGGCTTTCTGGACGATTTGAGCATTTAAACGTCACATTACACACCATAAAGCCTCCAAAAAGTCATCTCAAACAAGGGGATGGTATGCTAACTTTTCAATCGATCTACCGTCGTAATAATTTCTAGGTCATTAAAGTCTATTGCAAAGCATTCTACATTTATATATTGCGTTTCATTCAGTTTTGATCTCGTTTTCTTCTATTTTTAATTTCAATGGATTAAACAACCATAATCAATTTAATTTCACTGATTTTACAATTTTTTGGGCTCTGATTTTTCGTGTAAAACCTTAAAAACAGCAACAGCAGAGAGACTACCCTGAAATACTGTTTTATCGATAACGAAATGTCCATATTTAAACATAATCGTTGACAACGTCAGAATGTGTAAATTCAAGGCAACACAGCTTTTATTTCCATCATTGTAAATCAAACCTCACAAAATCATACTACTTCTTTCGATCCCAATTTCTCGTCAAACGATCTATACCGCTGAGCCTGGGAGCGTTCATGAGTATAGTTGATGGTTGAATCGTTCTCAGAATTCCAGAAGATGTGCCCAATAGAGCAGTTAAGTCGTTATCCACTACACATAAACATGGGATAAGGCATGCTTCGTCAACCTCATTCTACATCGACGCTTAACTCCGATGGTTTTCCGGGGCCAGCTTAATAGTAAACATTTCTCAGATCTGACTTCGTATGCTATTCTTCGCACGTTTTCTTGAATTGCCCGCAAAAGTCAAGTAACCCAAAGACAAAGATATAACAACGCGAGCAAAAATCAATGTTTTACTGAAGGTTTCCTTTCACAACTTGTTATTTGTATTCTGGTGAAGAGAACACCATTGATAATAGTATTCCACAGCTTTCCTGGAATCATGTACCACACATCTGTTCGATAAAGATACCGCAGAGCAGTAGATTCATCGATGGAAATGGAATAGTGTATTTTCATGGGCTTTTACTTATTCAAGTGTAACGCAGACCGGAGAATGCCCCAGGGCTCATGTATGTTAGAGAACGTTGCCCTCGGAGTAGATATGCAAAGTGCCGTGCGGTATTTTATGCGTGGTCACTTGTTCCGATTTTGCCCAGAACGACAGACGCACGGTGTCACGAACCGTAAATGGTGTGCAAATGCATTCATTCGGTTAATGATTTCACGTGTGTTCTCAAATGAACGCCTTTGTGTCGTTTTCTGCTATTTACAGGATAGCAGCAGATATGAACTATAATAATGAAGCCTACTGCTAATGATTCTAATGAAAACTGTATCTGTATTTTTTTCTTACAGGAAATGAAGAAAAATTAAACATGCCTGACGTCAGTGATCATGGATAACGCCATCTTTTTGGGATTTGCGCCTTTGAGACGTCATCGACATAGTCTCTTTGAAAATCTACACAGGTTCGTCCTTTTGCACAATTTTATTAAGAGGTTTATCAAAACTAGGGGGCGTTTCGCGGGCGTAAACAATGATAATCGAAAACTATTAGACACTCTGCAAAGGAAAGTATGTTGATTCATCGTAAACAATATAGTACAGTGACGCAATTGTAGAATCTTTCGACAGGAACTGCATGTACACGGGAAGTTCATTGTGTCGTCATAATGTCTAAAATGGCAGAAACAAGGATATGCAATCCTCCTCTCTATCTGAGTCAATTTTGATAATAATTGAAATCTATACTCTTCCGTCACTTTAATGGGCTGCCATGTATTTGAAAGCAATACCACACAGAGTTTAGAAAAATACGGAAAATTTGAGGACAAAAGCCAGGAGGACGAATAAAATCGGAAACGTTTCAAGGCAGTTTGGTTTAGACGCACAACTCTGAATAATCACGATGATTAGATAGTGACGTTTTTATCAACTGATGTGAAATTACAAAGAGACACTAAGACCTTTCGATAAAAACCCGATAATAACACTGATGTATATGGTTACTCAACACATAAGAAGACGCTACTGACACAAAACGACGAAAGAAATTAACCAAAAGTCAATGAGAACTTTATGATTTTACACAAAGAGTTTCTCAAGCAGCCCTGGAGTCAGGCTTTAAATGGAAAAAGAAACTTGCTGAATTTGTGTCACATGACGAAATTACGAAATATGTCAGCTGTTACCCGCTCCTTTCTTTGTAGTATCGCATTTTTTTTTATTCAAATATCGTGAAATGTTACAGGGAGTAAGTATTCGCCAATTGGCATTTTATTTCGGTTAATTCTACAGCATGTTCTCATTATAAGTGAAATATAATGGCTAGTCTGTTACAAAATTTCTTAATAAGATCTGCTCACAGACATAATGTGTCATGCAAGGGAGAAGTTACGTCATCGATTGAGTTTTTCCATCTCCAAGCCTGGTAAGGATAACTCCTGACAGGGTTGAGTATCAAAGGAAAATTCTCTCATTGAACAAAAAGCAGTTGAACACTTATCAATTAAAAATTTAAAAAAAAATAAAGAAAATTCACAAAAGCTAAATATCGTCGAAATGTTATTAAAAATCACGACTCAGTTTCTTCAATCGCAGAGATGACTGAACTCATCAAACCCGTCTAATGACTTGTACGGTCATCTAATAATGCTTGACAGGAAACTAGACACGGGTAACTGTCGATGCAATTGTCAGGTGTTCGCGTCATTTCGCTTCATTGACGCATGCGTTTGAAGCAAAGAGTACGTCATTGTGAACACAGAAGCTCATTGGCTGCTGAGACGAACATACTTGAAATGTAGAACGGAAGCTGTTAATTATTGATATTGATCAAACACACGAACTTTCCTTTTCCCATCAAATTATATAGTTCCTAAAATAAACATAATGAATGTAATTTTGTTTTTATTAAAATATTTTGCATGTTACACGGCAAATGACGGATGTTGTCACGAGAAGTTTTTCACTTAAAAAGTCCTCTGTGTAAATTTTCGATAAATTCTTATAAATGATGTCAACAAGATGGATGGATGGATTAAAGTACCCGTAAGTGATCAGATCCGTCAATTAAAGGGAAGTGGTCGTCAGAATCGCGTTTGTTTACAAACAATATACAGTATTTCATGCATGATATCTGGATGCATTACGTCAACATAGCTGCAACATTTAAATTTTACGATGTAAATTATAACAAACATGTTTACCTTTTATCGATCGCCAACGTTCTTTGGATACAGTGTTTACACTGGTTGTATGGGTCCCATACAATCTTTAAGTGCAGTTCCGACTACCCTTGTATGTAGAGACCTTTTACAGTGTTATAGATAAATAGTGAATTGAAACCCCGAACCCGAATCCGAGACCCGAAGGCTTATAAATCAACTTTCATAATCAAATGTATAGTATACGATTGCATGGCACAACAAGCCATGGAATTTCCCAGGAGTTGGTCCAGGAAGCTGCAAGCGTAGAGTGACTCATTTGTCGAATGCTTGAATGGGATACTTCTTGCTCCGATTTCATGAAAGGAATTTCCTCTTTAAATTGCATATCAATATCTGATGTGACTGAACAACTCGGATTCATATGTGAAAATGTTGGTAGACATGTCACTTGAATAAAAGTTTAAATGCATCGACTTTCATTATATTTACTTTTGTTAGACAATGCAAGAAAACAATACCGGACAACGTAGGCTCATTCTCGTCACCATACCTCACGTCAGTTCTTAAATAGTTTTTGTTTTACCAAAATCCAAAAGTTTTAATTTGAGTTTTTCGTGGTATGTTGTTTGCAATTTGGCTTTGATTTAACGTATTCTCATTGTTTTAGTGTCTCCTGAAAGTGAAGCATATATTAGATGGCTACGATTTGTTGTTATGTGAGGAAGACATTCGATATATTGTATTCCAAACAGCGCAATTAATGGCTGTACATTCGTTGAAATTAGGATCTTTGCTTCTTAATGCACACTGAACTATTTCATAATCTCTTTAAAGCATGCTCAACATTTCATTAACATTCGTATTAGAACTTCTCATTCTACAATTTGTACTTCTGTTCCACTGCTGTGATTGCTGAATTTGTAATTTATCTTTACGAAAGAAATTTTGTACGCCCTTCTGTTATTTTATGATGTCCTACACTAAATCGTCTTTACTGTTTTGAATATCTTTACGTGTTTTGTGTCCCGGAGCTGAGAAGTATTGTGCCAGTGGAAGCCTTACAAAGCGTGCATGCAGTAGGGCAAAATAAACTTATTGATATCATTAATTTTATAAAACAACAGAATACAGTAACTTTGTGCTCGCTATAGGGCAAAATTCAAAAACCATGAAACAGGATACAGACTATATATTTATCCTGAAATAAGGAACTTTGATAATAAGGACAAGTGCTGTTTATGGTCAGTCAAGTGAAATTCAACAAACTTACGAGTAAGAGTGACAAATTACATTTTGTCATAAGAAATGTGATATTTCTGTCTTTTGTTAGACAGACTAGTGTCTTGAAAACATAGAAAAGTTATATCGAGCAGACGTTATGTCACACCTGTGGCAGCTGAAGAAAATACAATACCTATTTTTGAGACTGGCGAGGAAACTGAAAACAAAACTGGTTTCCAAAACCACGACACGGCGACCCCACTTTTTGTGCCCCCAGGCACTGCATATAATCAATTGGCACCAGCTCTACCTTTGTTTAAACTGGACTAGCTCAGGGATTACTCCCAACCCCACTGCCATACCTCAGCTCCCCCAAGGGAGACGAATATCGAGCAAATTTGCAAGTCTAATGACAGGAAAAACCATCAGCTGGTTGACAAGTGTAGAAATCTATAAGACTCTCCACTTTCGCTTCCGCTCATGATTGAAACATTCAGCATCTGTTTCTGACATGTGTCCTCGCTAATGTTACCCAGAGGTAGCATTTGTGTTAATTATGTCACTTGATCAATGTTTGTCCTAACAATTGAACCTGGCGTTCTCGGATTTGGTGCGGATAATTTGTAGTCGCCGAGGCTTGCAATTAATCAGGCAAATACGCTTTGCTTATGAAAAAGAGTGACGACGATTCTTCTCTGTCATTCAAATAACTTACTTGAGGAAATTGAAAACTTCCTGCGTGTGAACCACATCCTGCAACATATTTCATGATAAGTTTCAACCTGTGCTACTGTATAAGTATTTTCTTCTTTCAAGTGACATATTGTAATGTATGTCTTCTTAATGTCAATGACCAGGTCATCTTAGATTAGGGGGGGGGGGACAGAGCAATTTTAAATTACTTAAGACTAACTTACTAAATGTTTACACCTTTAGTGACAGATAAATGTGGAAGTAGACGCAAGACATTAAGCAGGTATATAAACAAATACACACAGGTAAACACACACATATATATGTGTGTATGAGAGAGAGAGAGAGAGAGAGAGAGAGAGAGAGAGAGAGAGAGAGAGAGAGAGAGAGAGAGAGAGAGAGAGAGGGAGGGAGAGAGAGAGAGAGAGAGAGAGAGAGAGAGAGAGAGAGAAAGAGAGAGAGAGAGATGATGATGATGATTATATGGTGACAATATGAAATAAATGGGAAATTTCAAGGTATTACAAAGTTTTGTTTTGCTCAAATAGTTATGAATGATATTTGTCTTAGTGATCACATGCAATTAATGTTCAATTGAATACGACATAATAAACCCGTGTTAAACTCAAGGCAGACAAACGCCTCCCGCGTAGGGTTTAACTTCAACTAGTCATCGTTGATGATACAGTCCCCACTTGTTAATGGGTACTTTAATTAGAAGTCCTCGGAGAGCATAGGGTCCTCTTCGTTAATTAGGTCTGTGATTAAAAATACTGTGATACCGATGGGGCTTAATGGCCAAGAATGAGTTCCATGGTGGTGAAAACATAACACCTATATAGGCCGCAATCCTAATCACAAAAGGTCATTAAATGAGTCAATTTAGTAACTAATTGACAGGATGTTCCCAAACATTTTTGCATCCTATCATAACACTGACAGATTATCACCAGTACCATATTTCATAAAGTTTGATGCAGTGCTTCTAGACATTCACCCTAAACAACAAAAATTGATCATGTAAATGCAAATTAGCAATTAGTTTAAACAATAACGCTATGTGTCATTAAATTGTATTTACAACACTATGAGATCAACATCTGTACCAAGTTTCATCAAATTTGATGCAGTATTTGTGGACATATCACTCTAATTAGGAAAGTTCATTACATGTTCAATTACAAATTCATTAAAATGGCACTGATAAATGTCTTTATTCACTGTTCAAGCAATGTAAGCTTAACATCTGTACCAAGTATCATGAAATTTGATGCAGCATTTTTTGACATATCAGCCTAATTACGAAAATTCAATAATTGACATGATACTGCTTCATGTTGTGAAACAAATTGATGTGCATATGTATGACATAGGTCAATGTCCTTGTACCAACTTTGAATAATATTGGTGCAAATATGTCTGAGTTATGGCTCTGTACATGAAAAAATGTATCAATGTGGCCACGAGGCAGCCATTATATTGCATTGGACTGTGAAACCAATAGACATGCATATTTATGACATGATAGGTCAATGTCCTTGTACCAACTTTGAATAAAATCGGTTGCTAAATGTCTGAGTTATGGCTCAGGACATGAAAGAATCATAACAAAATGTCCACCGGGCAGGTATATTGCATCAGATTGTGAAAACAATTGACATGCATATATATTACATAAGTCAATGACCTTGTACCAACCTTGAATAAAATCAGTTGCTGCGGACATGAAAAATCATAACATAATGGCCGCCACGCAGCCAATGTATTCGATCTTTCCGTAAAAAAAATCAAACCGCATATGTATGACATAAGTCCATGTCCTTGATCAATCTTTGAATAAAATCGGTTGAGACGTGCCTGAGTTATGGCTATGGACGTAAAAAATTGAAACAAAATGGCCACCACACGGCCATATTGAATCATATCGTGAAACAAAACCACGTGTGTAGGTATGACATAGGTCAATATCCTTGTACCAACTTTGAGAATAAAATCGGTTGAGATGTGCAGGAGTTATGCCTATGGACGTGAAAAAATTGTAACAAAATGGCCGTTATGCGACCATATTGGATCATATCATGAAACAAATTGACAGACATATGTATGACATAAGTCCATGTCCTTGTAACAACTTTGAATAAAATTGGTTGATACTTGTCTGAGTTATGGCTCCGGACATGAAAAAATCATAACAAAATGGCTTCCAAACGGCCATATTGAATCGTATCGTGAAATAAATCCACGTGCATATATATGACAAAGGTCAATGTCCTTGTACCAACTTTGAATAAAATCGGTCGAGATGTGTCTGAGTTATGGCTCAGGACATGAAAAAATTGTAACAAAATGGCCGCCATGTGACCATATTTGATCAAGTTGCAAAACAAATTGACGTACACATGTATGACATAAGTTGATGTCCTTGTACCAACTCACAATAAACTTGGTTGAGATGTGCCTGAGTTATGGCTCCGTACATGAAAAAATCGTAACAAAATGGCCGTATTGGATCGTATCACAAAACATATTGACGTGCATATGTATGACATAAGGAGTAATCCTTGTACAAATGTTTGAATGAAATCGCTCCAGTCATATCTGAGATATCTGAGTGAACGGACGGAAGGACACACACACGGACAGACGGAAGTACGGCAACACGCACGGACATGGCCAAACCTATAAGTTCCCCCGGACGGTGTCCATGGGGACTAACAACCCCCTCAGTTGAACTGAAACATTTTGAACACATCATGTTGTGATCCAAACTTTCACTGACGTTTATTTTTTATGGACTAAGTGTTTAAATTCTGAGAATAATTCTCAGGACAGTGATCAAAATGTCTTTCTTTCACTATGTACAATACTTCCCCGAAAATGTTGGGTATTGTACAGCGTTGCGTATTTGTGACACAAAATAATGACATCAGAGGGGCTTGTCGGCTTTTACCCGTAAATTACAAACACTTTGTTATCTCCTACGATATGCAAGATCTCATCGGAAGGATTGTTCAGCTACGGAGACTTGATACAGTGTCACTCTGTTGGTTGATAAATGGTCGGGTTTAGGTCAAGAACGACCGCCCTTTCAATTCGAATCTCGATCAACTTGGGAACACCTGCCGATTAAACTACACTGACAGTCTTTCAACGATTCAAAGATTTATCATGTCCAGCGTAATTCTTCTCAGCCAGGGTGCGCATGGCAAACGGGTTCGATAGCAAGGGTGCTATTTCTGTAATATCTCTGACCTCCAGATGAATGTTTAACTCATGTCCTCTTTGAAATTCAACTCCTGGCGCAACTTACAGCCGAGGGAAATAAATACTATGTTATGCCAGAGTATCGACTCAGCCCAGGCACAAAAAGAATACTCGCTCTTGATATCAAGTCTGTATTAAAGAACGCAGGGCTCTTTCCGTGAGCTCAACTGTTGTTGGGGCGCTATTAATAATCGACCATGTGACCGTCTTAATATGTTGTGTTATAATGAGAGTAGATGTAATCAAAAGGCTGATGCAGTCTTCAAAATTTATTGACAAAAACACAAACGTTTGCCTTACCTCTTGCATTCTTCAAAATGGCAGCTTCGGCTAGAGTTTAAAATGCAAGTTTTCAATGCTGTGATTAGAATCAACTGTCAGCTCAGTGGGGGGGGGGGGGGGGGGTGTGGTGTTGAAACCAATTGAAATCCTTAAGAAAGTGCATGGTCTCCCACGCTCCATAACAACGTCAATGGTTGTAGTTTTACAAATTCTTGTTCGAACACTAAACACCTCGTCCACTATGCTTTATTGATACGTTGCCATGGTAACTTTAATTAGTGCCAGCATGAATACTTTACTCGTGTCATCAAAATCGACTCGATTAGTAGAAATGTGCAACTTAAAATCATGTAAATCAACAAAACAAATGTATAAACCAGTAAACACTAGCCTTGAAAGCCAGCTTGGTTGTCCAAGTGTACAAGACTCGACAAAATTAGGGCAAAAAGCTGATCCCCATTGCCACACTCAAAATGTACGAGGGACAACTCACGGAGAGACCACATGCTAATATCAGGATAAGTTAACTTGTAAGGTTCCCCCTTTTCATTTGACATCCTTCCTCTGCGGAAATACCAAGTGCTCAGTGCAACCTTTTGAGATCAGCAGTCGAAAACAGAGTATATTTGATTTCAGTGACGGGTACCGCTGTACATTTCCCCGGGAGTGTAACCTGATTCATCGATAACCTCAAAGTTTAGGCACTGACATTCGGCAATACGTCATGCCTTCGGAGAAAAATAAAAACGTGCCCTATTCAACTTCGAAATTATAAAGTCAATGTAAAATCTCCATATGTGATTTTGAATCAGTGTTTTGTTAACATATAATATTAGTGTACGGTAGAGATAACTATATGTACTTGCGGTATTTACTGTTGTGGAGCCAGTGCAACTGAAATTGACTTCAACATTCTAATACATGGTGAAATATATCTTGTCGTTGCATATATTCAAAATTCATATTCGTACTTTAAAGTCTTGGTCGACTTTACATAAATGAAGATAATGAACATAGGTGTTAAGGCCAATGTAAAATATATCTTCTTATAAAGTAATTCGAAATATTACCAGTGCGGATTTCGCTCACTTTGACAAAAATATGAACAAGACAGAAAATGATAAATTCACATATTTTTTCTGACGATGTTGGAAATAATTCTTGGTCATGATCACTGTCTTGACCATTGTCAACTTTAAAAAAATTGTTTAAAGTGAGGCTTTGTCTGCTGTGGTTGTTCTGCGTTGTAGATATGTGATCTTGAACAACTTTAAGATTTATTTTTGCTGTTTTCGATTTTGTTTCATCGAGATAGAAAAATATTAAAGGTTCCTGGCAGGAAACGAAAGAATGTTGGAAACATAATGATCGGACGGATGGACGGATGGATGGATGACTTTATTGATACATGAATGAATTAAGGGAACCGGATGGGTGGCTTAACTGATTAATTGATCGATCGACAAATTAATCGATCAGTCAATAAGTCAATCACGGAGACTTAATGTTTCATTTTGCTCTTCTGAGAAGTGTTCTTGTTGTACGTGTTGGGCCGTACTTAGTGGAGGTAAGATTTCAGTATTGCGTGGTTTTGCATTAACCCAAACACTTTATCACTAATATGTAGCACAATGATAAAAATTCAGTTCGTCAAAACATAATTAATCTTGTTCTTACGTGCAAGTGAAAGGATTTGTTCCTCAAACTACCATAAAAAATAAAAACTCTAAAATGTTTTAACACATTGATCTCGAAATAAAGGTTGTTCGGTCCGATGACTCTGTTTAAAGGTAAATGCGCCTTTGGGACACTCTTCTAGGCTGCACTTTGTGTTGGACATATTTTGAAGCCTGTGGAACTGTGAGATAAATACAAGTTTTACTGCTTGGTTTTGTGGAAGTCGAAAATTTAATTGTTCTCACGGTGTTAACAATGGGTCACACGGCCATTTTGAATTTCAAATATCGAAGATATAAGGTAATTTGTTTTTCTTATCCTAAAATTTGCACGATGACCATGGCCTTTCTTGATTATGAAAGAAAACGTCTTAAAGTTTCCTTCGACAAATGACGACAAAGGGTTTGAGACTTAAAGTTTTGAAGCGCGTACTATATTAATATAATCAGTGAACATGAACTTTGACCCTAGCCTGTATGCATATATCATGCTAACCTGGACACTTTGAATAATAAACTGACAAAGATATAATTCATTATTACTCGATTGGCATTTACTAAACCATGGCGTCCCTTCGCGCCATGCACCTTGTAGGGATTTTTGTAACATTTTGCCTTTATTAGGCAGACTTGAGTTTATTGTTAAATGAGGGTCTACATTGAGTGACAGACAGCCAGGGTGGTATTTGCTGTAAAACAAAATAAGCATGATTTATTTTATGCTGGAGGGATAGCGTCCTTCCTGTTCAATTCCGTTCAATGTTCAGTACAACGCCATTATCAGCAGAGTTGCTGCTAACAAGTTTAATCGTATAAAATAGAAGCGAGCTACTACTGTCTATGATTTAATTCAACCAGTGCTGCGAGCATAATGATTGTCCATAGGCGGACAGTGAGTTTGTACACATGTCACCCGCTTTGCATAATGAGTCTTTATTAAAAAGCGCAGTCCGTTTGAACATCTTTCCCATGTTGCTGTCGTCATTTGAAACGGCTATTCTGTCGAAGTGACATTTAGTGCCCCGGGAGCAGAGATACAATCACTTCTACGCCACCAATCATGCTTAGAAAATTGGGCTCTGTTTAAAGCTTATTTACAAGGCTTCAGGACAAATTCACCCACTGACGCCGATATAAAGACACATTTTGGGAAAGAACTACAATACGAGCTGTTTTCAACATATTCTTAATATATCATCTTGCATTAATGTTACGGTCTGCGGTACTCTCAAAGTTTAACTCGCCCACTAAACACAACACAAAGTTTAGAACATAAACTTAAAACACTGTCTATTCTGTCTGATAACCAAAGATAAACTTCCAATCGCCCCCTTCTACAGCTTCCTACATGTGTATGAGAGCTTAGCTCTCAATGAAGATCGGCTCCTGTTCGTTTAAAGAAACTTGAAATGTTAAAAAATTATGAAAGGGTGTTACTCTTCCAGAAACGACATGACGCATAGAACTAACTACAGACAAAGGCAGTATCTCTTTTGATGATAATGTTGCTGCGTTATTAGTGTGATATGTTAATGTGATTCAGCTTATCAAACCCATGCCGAAACATGGCAAACAGGGCTCTCCTAGTCAATATTAGTCAAAAGGATAGTTGAATTTCACACTTTATTCACAGTAATTCCTGGAAAGGAAACAAGAAAATTTTTATGCTACCTGAAAGATGGGTCCGACAAAAGACTGTATTCATTTAAATACGAAACGTAATTATACAGATAGCCACAGACGACAAGCTTGTCAAATGTCTTCTCGTGAAATTCAAAATGAAACTTGAAAAGGAACAGCGGTATTAACATAAAATTATTTCCTATATGAATTGAAAAGCCAAAGTAATGCTTTAATAAATTGAATTTTTACTGGCCTTTTCAATTCGAATGATATGAAAAACAAAACTTTGCCACACTCTTCCTTGTGATCATCAAATTTTCTCTCGTGCGTGAAAAGCTACCACAAAACGAGCTTGATCAACGATTTCGCGTTTTTTCGGGAAATGGGTTTTAGCGAAGGTAAGATAATGAAACGTACAAATTAAGATAAATGAAAAATACTGTCAATCGTATAATATAGTTCTGTATAGATCATGCCTGCAGCAAGCACTCAATTAGCTAAGAAAAGAATGTGAGTAGATTTTATGTCTCTGGTACATGTAAGCAGTATGATGAAAATTACTGTCGATGTGATTATACTTAACTGTAACTATGCGAGTCACGATGACTCGACATATATTTCAACAGCAGCATCTAAGTTGTATGAGCGTGGGAAATAGTAGATGGGCGGTTTCCATGGTGAGCACAAAGGGCAATCATGAACTTGATGGGCTCAATCCTTACGTTCCGCATCTCCAGAATAGTTACATATATGCTTAGTAGTCGCAGAGCTTGAGTGGTTCATTTAAAAACTGTAAAAGAACTGATGTTCACAACTTCATTTGCTATCATCAGGAATGACCTCATTCTTAAATTTGGAGCGATTTGTTTCGCCGATACTAACTATTTCACTGTTGCCACCACCTGTTCGCTCCCACTTTTGTACACCGGCGCTAATGGCATAGCAGTGTTTATTCGCCTGCCTGCATCCCTGACTGTACGTCCGTATATTCTTCCAGTGTCATCAATAAATCAATGAACGCTGATTGTATTGAAACGAAATGCAATGAGACGAGAATAGTCACAAGGTAGTAAGAAATGCACAGCCGTGTCACAACTCAGTGTTACCCAACATAATATTCTGTTTATGTTTAATGAAGGCAACCATGTTTCCATCATATCTAAGACGAACTGATTACTGACTGTAGAGAAGACTGTGTCTAGTAATTTTAGGGTGTGTCATTCACTTACTTGTTCTTTGACATGCACTATATGTCTAAATTGACATGAAAATGTCAACAAATATCACCATATATAACATAAATATCACCAAATATCTCATCACATGCAACCTGCAATTAGTAGAAGATCTCTTCAACCTTGTATCTGATGATTACAGAGATGCAAGAATTTGAAGTAACAGATATATAGTAGTTATAGATATAAATGTTTGGTACTTATATTTCAAAGTATATATATGCAATGCAAATTAATAATATATATATATATATATATATATATATATATATATATTCACACACCTATATATATATATATATATATATATATATATATATATATATATAAACAATATATATATATTGTGTTGTGTTGTGTGTGTGTGTGTGTGTGCGTGTGTGTAGAAACAAAAATTATTTCAAGAACAAAGTAATAATATACTTCAGTAGTATTCATTAAGCAATCATCAGACAATTGCTAGATGCATAAAACTTAAGAAACACATAATATGAATTTGTACTTGAAGTAATTTGTGTTATTATTTACGATGCATCGAGCACTGAAATTTTTCACGAGGACATCTGTATATATCTGTATACTTGTATCTATCTATCTCTCTCTCTCTCTCTCTCTCTCTCTTTCTCTCTCTCTCTCTCTCTTCCTCTCTCTCTCTCTCTATATATATATATATGGTGTGTAATGTGTAAGTGAAAAGTATTGTCTGCAATAAAAGAGGTATAAGCATCCTCCTTCCGAAAAGAAAAATACTTACAATTACGATGCTTGTGTAGAGAGAGAGAGTGCACCTTTGGACCGACATTCGGACTCTCAAATTCTTACAATAACTTGATAGTCTACAGCATGTTGGAGTAAATAAATTCATGCGTCTAATTTTGCGAAAATCGAAAATTTAAATTTTACCCATAGAATTAAGGCAGGGATGGTGGCCATTTTGAATTTCATATATGGGTAAATTTAAGGTAATTTCTATGGTACCAAAATTTGCGCGGTGATTTCAAAGTGAATTGTTGAAACTTGCCTCGCAAGAGGAAAGTTGAGCAAAAGTTTTTAAATTACAAGGCGCGAACTACTTAAGATAGAAACTGCTGACATATCACATACATGTGTAAGTTCAAGTATATACAACATACATGTCATATTATAAATGAAAGTCTTAATGTTTCCGCCTTATATTTTTTCTCGTACATTTGATATATGCCGTCGTGGTCATGACCGAGCTTCAAGTAGAATGCACCTCGGGGACAGATTTCGGACGTTCAAGCTTTTACATTCGACCTGTCACTTGTAGGAGCTCATTCTGTAGCTAATAGAGCAAATAGGGGTTTCATAGGCTTATTTCTGTGCTAATTGAAACTTTTCAAATTTTCCTCCGTAGAGTTAACAAAGGGATAGCGGCCATTTTGAATTAAAAAGTCGGTAAATATTGGTTGATTTGTTTCTCCAGTAATAAACATTGCATTTTGTGTCCTGATTTGTTTTCTTGATTTCGAAAAGGAAAGATTTCAAGTTTCCGGACGGATAGTATGAGCCAAAACTTAAGTCTTTCAATTTTGAGAATTGTCGACCTGAAGTTGATTTTGCTGGTGTCGCTGCCGCTGGTTTCAACAATCTCCCTTGCTCTTTCTGTAAGTCTGTCTCAATCTACTCTGTAAACTTAAACTAATTCTAAACAAGCATTTAACGTTCCATCGCTACTGATAACCATTTTTTCCTGACGTTCATTTTCATTTACCATTATCTTATTGTCCATGGTTGGTTTTGTAATTAACTAGGAAACGTGTAAATAATTTGAACAATAATCTAAATCATAAGCGGCTATTTTCTTGAAAAGAATACGTATGATACATAATCTCATAAAATCAAAAACATATGACAAGGCAGAATGTCAGAAATGCTGCTATTCATTAAAGTTTATTAAAATGAGAAAAGTTATGAAATCACATACATGACGAAAACACTCATTCATTAAAGTAATTGATTAATGAATCAACTGCTGTAAAATACAAAATGACGAAATATAAAAATATACAAAAGTATTCCACGTCTCAGATCAACAACTGTTATTCTTAAAATGAATCTAGCAAAGATAGGGAAGATCGCTTCACAACGTTTAAGCAGGGCATCTCATGCATATCATAAATGTAGATCATTGCATAGTAGTATTGAAGACGATACCTATGCGACAAGACAACATGTAAAGTGGTGTTGCACATAACACAGTGTATTTTGCTCCTTTTCGAAAAGTGATTCAATTTTCAATATTTTTTCTACGAACGATTAAAATATTGGTGTGATTCACCTTTTGGCATGACAATAGTCGTAAGTTTGGGAGAAAGAAGTGTAAATTTATATAAATTTATACAAATCACCCAAATTCCTGGCCTATTTTTTCTCCCATTCTCAACGCTTCAAAGAAAATTCCATTCTTGGTGGGTCACATTTTTTGAAATTTTAACATATTTTTCTTCAAATACTATTTAAGAAACAATCAATTCAATGTGGCAATAAATTTCTTACATTTTGAATTATAAGAGTCATTTGATTTTGCATTTCATTATTTTAATCACTTTTTAAAATTCAGTCTTTCAACCCCTACCATTTAAAAATAAGAAAAGATAATGCAAAATAAAATTGTCGTTTTTTTCTACATATGCTATAGATTAAAATGTTATTATAAGTTTCAATTTTAATACTGAGGTTTCTACCCTTTCATCTTTCGAGTACATTATTGCTACCATCCTAAACTTTAGATTCTCTGTTTTTTGAAAAGATATAGAATGAGGGAGTTTTCATTTCATCTTTGATGAGAAATATTGCTTTGAAAAACGTGTTTGAAACGATTGTGTAGCAGCACCCGAATATGTTACATTGAAACCATTTGTAAGTTAACCTTCAATACTCACAAACCAACATCATTTTCAAAAGTGCAGCTACTCAATGTCTGACACAAATATATAGTAGAAATGCTAACTGAATAGAAATTCCTTCTTTCTTTATCTGTAGTTTCAAGGTACGTTATTTCATATAATGTATCACTTAGAGGCAAGTACTAAAATGCGACGAATTTGAGCTAATATTTTGTGGAGCTTCTGTCATACATGCATTCTAAAGGCTTGACATTTGTAAACTACCTTGTCCATCTATTGTCCATTAGCTTTTTAATTTTATGTCGCTCTTCAACTGAACTAGGTCATATTACTAACAGTTACAGGTGTTCATAAAGTGTTTGCTTCTTACTTTATACCAGGGATCGGTACTTTGCAGTGCCTTCCAGATCATCTTGTTTCCGACCTAGGCGGTTACAGCTGTTGTCGACAATCGTGCTCAGGCGAAAATTCAACCCCTCCTTGCGAAGTACTGACACATGATGAAATGTGGATAATTTCATGTACAGAATAGACTACAACGTATCAATAAACCATTGTCAGACCTCATTTCGAACAATAATAATTATTATTACGGGAAAATACGTTTTATGTCTCTGCAGTGCAGTGCAGAGCAATGTTAATGTCCGTATATGTATATTGAGGATTTTATGAGACGTGTACATCTCTCAGCATCATGCTCTCTAAATGTAGATCTTGTTCTCCCATAATCGTGCAGAAATGACCAGTTTTCAGCTAGCAAACAGGCTGTATGCGTGTAGTGTCCTATTCATCGTTGACAATATGATGTAAGTCTGGACTGGTACTAGCATTGTAACGTAAAAAGTTACAGACAGCTGTTGTCCCCTCAACACTTTATATATATCAATTTCTACACATTTGATTTAAAACATACGTATCATGCTTTAGACCTACATTTAAGATAGAAAACAAAATCACAAATACTTGGTTTCATGTACTCCTTTCTGTTTGCTCGATTATCCTCAGGCTGTGCAGACACTTCATGAAGACACTGTAGATTACAGTGTGAAAATATCTTGAGCAACCACGACACAAATATTAAACAATAACAAGGTCCCTCCCTTCCTAGGTGAGGAAAGATGTATCGAAGAAGAAAGGGTAATTTAAATCTGTCTGTATGTCTCACGCCTCGTATAGGTCGGTGTAATAAGCTGCGCGCCTTTTCCCTAGGTCTGAAGTAAATCTCAGAGGTTGCTGTTGCTCAATGCTCAATGCGCCTGCAGCTATATGGCGGTTGTGCACAGTTGCCTTGCTGCAACGCGCTCTACACGGATGCTCTTGGAAGCGAAAATTTGTTTACGTTTACACAACCTTATCCATACTTTTGGGCCTTATGTTACTCCAACAAATCATAACCTGCAATGTCGCTACGATTGTTTGGAAAATGAGTTACGATTTGACATCGACTTGTAAAGCATGGGATTTTTGAAACTTAAGATTGGTTTGTGAGATGTTCAAGAAATTTTATTAGAATCTGAGCCAAAAGATGGACCTCGACATTTCAGCTCAGGGTTTTACTTCGACGACCGTCCTAATCCCTGATCGGAGCCGTAGAGATCTATTCCGTGCACAGACTCAATAGGTTTAAGATGTGTTCGACTTTGATGCATTGGGTATATTGCTACCAACTTTGTGATGGTGCGCTATGGGTTATTACCGTTCCTTTACACATGGAATCGCGAAAATCCATCTTTACAGAGATGTTGCACAATATCCTGACAACCGTTGCTTAGCAATACGATTCCGTCGGTATATCGTCTTAATCGGTAATAAATATTTTAGTAAGTGTTACATGAAGCATAGAAGAATCAAACCTTTCACGATCTCAATGAAACACAGTTTTGCAAATACAGACATGCTAGAGTCCTCTTCCCGCATCCACATAGATTCAACAACAGCAAAACGTCACGACATATTTCACTGCCGGGAGGGGGTCAGAAAACATTAAATTTGGAATGAGAAAGATCTTAATATCAGTCAGGGTAATCAGTGCTACTATTTGGTTGTATTATGATTTTCTCTGGATATAGAACCCGCTGTAATTCTATACATCGCCAAGGGCATTGTGATGTTTAGTTGATACTTCCAATTTCTCTGGAAATGTGGTGTCGCACTGCGCAGCTTATCCGAAGGCGATTCTGCTCTTTCAGATAAAAAATATGCTTCACATCAACACAGAAATATTTACGGACCTTTCAATTACAGTTGCGAATCGCAAGGTACATTACGGAGATGGCTTCTAACCTCCCTGCGCCGCGCAGACAGAGGTGCTGTAATTGGCATAAAGTGGTACCCCGTCATTTTCTTCAAGTGAACAAGACATTCAAATTATGATATCGCTATATCAAAAAAGAAGAAAAGGCACTGTTGAAACAGAAATAGTAACTCATAGAGTCCAGTGTATTTTCAAAACATGTTTTTTAAATCATCATGGCTGTTGATAGTCAGAATAATGCAGATGGGTTTTTTGTTTATTTTTTGACGCTATCGTTCTTTTATCGACGTCTTTAAATTCATAAATTGGTTTATCAAGGGTTTGTTTTCTATTATCTTTCCAGATACGTATCATACGTCTTTGACCTAGTAATCGGCGAAATAAAGCAGCTATGCGCCTTGAAATTGAATGACTTAAACTTTTGCTCAAACTTTTCTCAATAGATCTCTCAATTACCCACTTTTAATATCAAGACTGAAACTTAGGGTTCATGGTGCAAAATTTGGTGCCATTGAAACAAATACACTTTAAATTTACCGATATTCAAATTAGAAGTGGCCACAGTTGCTGTACCTATCTATGGAGAACAAATAAATTTTCATTTTTATCCAAATATGGCGGTGAAAAGTTTGCCTGTTCAAATAGCTTCAAAATGAGCCTGTACAAGCGGTAGATCAGAAAAGTATTGTAAAAATCCGAGAGTCTCAATATCTATAGCAAGAGGCGCATTCTTCTTAAATAAAAAAATAAAGAAATGTGTATCATTTTAACAGTTTGTTAATTGTGTTTGGATATACAATTATGAAGATAAAACTTTGAAGATAAGAGACATTTTACCATCACTACTTCGGTATTATTAGCAACGACTGTGACAACAAGGGGTTTTCCTGCCTATATGGTAATGCTTTTACTCAAGCAGAAAATTGAAAGGTATCAAAGCAATGTTTCTGACATTGCAAGCCCAGAATTACACTCAAACTTCTTTAGTGTTTGACGAATACAACGCGATAGCTGGTCCATGAAGACATTTCGATGGTAAAGCGTCTATCATAAGTAGTGTGTTTTAAGCACAATGTCTTGATCTGGAAACCGAACACGTTTATGCCTTGATCTTGACACATGGACCCGTCCATTGCCGTAATCTGGACAAACAACCCGTTCTGGACACCCGTACCAGTTCATCACCATGATCTGGACGCCCAAACCCGTTCATTGCCTTACTCTGGGCATCCGAACCCGTTCTTGACATGCGCACCAGTTCATTGCCTTAATCAAGACACCGATCAAGACACAATTGCCTTGATCTGGACACCCAAACTCGTTCACTGCCTTAATGTGGACGCCCGAATCTGTTCCGGACACCAGAACCCGTTCATTGTCTTGATCTTGACACCCGAATCCTTTCTGAACATCCGAACCAGTTCATCGCCGTGATCGAGACACCTTGACCAGTTCATCGCCTTGATCTGGACACCCGAACCCGTTCATTGCCTTGATCATTGCCTGGACACCCGATCTAGTTTATTGCCTTAATTTGGACATCCTATAATCCGTTTGGACAACCGAATCCGTTCATTGCACCCTGAAATGAACAGGGACATCGGAAGAGTTCATCGGTGCAATGAACGATTTATGAATTGCTGCAATTTAGCTGGGTATAATTCTTTCGTCACTGGTTTAGACAATATGTTCTTTATGCTCTTCGTGATTTGTTATAATTTTCGTCCACCCGAATGTACCGCACTTTTGGCAATAATGTTCAGTTTATTTAGAAATATCGACTACACTTTCAGGCTTGCTTGTAAAACCACTAGCTCAATCAGCGACATCGATTTCGAAAATAGGGCGAAAAAGTTTTTTATCCGCCACAGCGATATTTTCAATCGACGTTACTCATTTTGCCGCATTACATTTCTTAACTTTTTACATTAGAATACATTTCATTACGTTACATTTCATTTAATCACATTATATTGCATGTCATGATTCCAAAACTCATCAATTCGTCTCGCTTGACCCAGCTTTGCTTCACGTTATGTTATGTAACGTATTATTACATCACATTACATCACATGCCACATCATCATTTCACAAGACATCATATCATATTACACCACATTACCTTATGTCATATTGGATTAATCGTGTCATATCATAATATTATATAGGACTCAGCCCTTGGTGTCGCGCCAGGGGTTAAGATTAGAAATGTTATTTGTATTGATTCATGATAAAATAGAACTACTTGTCACTTGCTAGCTATACGTTTTTACAACTATGCCCAGTTTACCCTCTGATGAAAAAAAAATCACGTACACGATGTCAGACCCTGCAGGTATAGATTTTCTGTAATGTGTAAAATGTTGGAGAAAAATTGGCAATTTTTACCGTGATAAGGCTGCATTCACAAACTCCTCCGGGGGGATTTCAGAGGGGCTTGAAAAATTTATAACATGCCAGGGGATCTGAAAAAAATTCACAATGCAAGGGGGGGGGGAGTGTCTTCCGGCACTTTTATTTGCTGCCATGCCAATAGACTCCCGTGTATTATGATTTGATATCTTTGGACGAAGCACTGTATCGGCCTCATATTGCCCTCCTTTGGGAGGGGGTCGTCAAAATATAGCAAGTCACAAGGGGACTTGAACACATTGTTTGTTAGGGGGTATTTTAAAAAAATATGATAACTTTTTTGGAATCTCCCGCCCCAAGAGGTGTTTGTGAACGCAGCCTAACAACCTATCGTGTTTAACAAGGGGCGTATTCTGCTATCATTATCGTTGCAATAGTAACTACCCAACTTCCCATTGCAAGCGGAAAACTACTGGTAGCATTCCGTCTAAAAACGGGCAATTTTTGTGTTTAGTTATTGACACGGGGGGGGGGGGGGAGAGGGCGCTTTTCTAAAATCCAATCCAAAAATTCTTTGGGTATGCCTCATTCAAATGCATGACAGTTTTCTCTCTTTTTACTATTTTTAAAGTGTGATAGTAACGGTATTTTGTATCAGTGACAAGGGGGAATATAATACTTACTGGCTAATAAACGCAATATTTTATTAATGGCATGTTATGAAATAATACTTTGCACGTTTCGTGTTTGTTTATTTACGAGCACTCAAAACAACATGGCGGCGCCCATGAATTTAGTCGGGTACACTTCCGGTTACTCGCATAGTTTATATATATATAATTGCATGAATACTTGTGTTTATTAAATCAATGGGCAATATGGTGTAATATTTACTAGGGATATTCCGCGCCACAACAATGTTTCTTGAACCTCGACCATTTTGTTACATCGATCAATGTAAAAATAGAACGTAACTTAAAAAAACGATATCAGAGGTGCTGCCACCGTAATGCGCGTAGCTACTTTGATTGTTTCTCATTCTATCCGATCATGGCCGACTCTATCTCAGGCAGTGGACCCACGTACATATGACATATTCGAGCGGCTGATGTCAGAAGAAGACCGACTAACCAAGATTCGGGTCCAATTCCAGAAAACAAACAATTTCACGGATGAACTAATGATCTTATTCGAGCTCAGTGGAAAGCAAACGCTGTCAAATTATGCGACATGATGTCCAACGATGTATCTCTGTTCGACGCAGAATAGTAGCAAAAGACGTTCCCCAGAGATTTAACAGTGCAATTCATCGACAGTACCCAGTGAATTATTACGCAATTTTTTTTATCTCGATCAAAAACGTGGTTAGTACAGAAATCTTAGTAGCTAGCGACAGAACACAGATGAAGTGCAGCTTACAGTGACATATGTTTACTAGGCATTAGTTTGCAATTTTGAACTCGTTTTGTATTCTAAAATTAACCATACTATAAGTGCAAAATGGGTTTCATGACGGTTGACAGTTACGATAATGTTTTAGATTTTGAATAAACAATACGTGCTTCGATACACATTTTGACGTCCTTTCCAATATATATTTGCTTGTGTTGTGACCTTCAGGGTCTGAACGTTACGTTGTATGTTTTCATCCCTGTAGCCGTCAGATTTTATGCTTGTGGACGTGAGCATCCGCCATGTAATACTGTGACAAGAATACCATGTAATAAAGTTATAACCCGCATCATTGCAAAGTTTTTGCCATTTGATTTCATGTTTTTCGTCTTTTTCGATGAGAAATGTAGAAGTTCTATACTCTCATAGTTTTGTCCATGAAAGTTTGGAGCGCTAGTTTATCGGTCCGGGTAACTACTGCATGGTAGTACAGATGGAATTGATTTCAGCATACTCATATTACGTCATGGTAAATGAATACGAGGCACCTGCTCAAAGTGAAACTTTGATTCCGCAACTGCGACAGTGCAGTGCACACCAACTACCACTCGCTCTCCGTGTAATATCGCTAGGTGGGATCCATTTAGGGACTGGCCAGTTTCTTCGGCCTGGGGGTGGGGGGGTGGGTGGGCGGGTGATTATTTATTGCCGACGTCAAAAAGTGGCTGACCCCCCTATTCCAAATTTTGAAAACAGGGTGACTCCCCTAATCCAAATTTCGAAAACAGGATGACCCCTCTATTCCAAATTTCGAAAACAGGATGACCCCCCGCGTGACAACGGTAAAAAAGGTGTACAAAATTATATATATATATATATATATATATATATATATATATATATATATATATATATATATATATATATATATATATATATATATATATATATATATATATATATATATATATATATATATATATATATATATATATATATATATATATATATGTGTGTGTGTGTGGTGTGGGATGTGTGTGTGTGTGTGTATTTTACATATATTTTAAACAGTCATTCTGTGTTTTAATGAAATTGTTGACATGTCAGTTGTAAGATAGGAATTTCAAACTGTCAATCTTAAAGTTTGAATACAGTACATTTTGAATGAGCTGTGAATGTGTTTCACACTTTCTATGCTTAACCAGATGTCCTGAACTGTTGTACAGAAATGGATGTCAATCATTAATATCAAAGAGGAAAAAGCAGTAAATCAAAAACTTTGACGGGTGTTAAGACTTGCCAGCCATCCAATTAAATCTCCTGAGGAGCCATAGAGATGCATTATTGCCAAATCTGATGTGTGCAGTGCCTGAGAGGACCGTTTCTTTTAACATTGAAACAATATAAGCACAGCTAATAATGACGAAAACTGCCTTTTTAACTGTTATTTTGATCATAAAAACATCTTTCTACAGAAAACCTGAGACACAAAGGAAAATAGTTGCATCAATGAGAACGAAAGATATCTTGTCATTTTTGTATCTCTAAAATAAGTCACTGTATCAAATATCCATTGTGAAATATTTGTGCATGTTGCCTTCTCATACTGAATTCTCATAGAGAAAACAGAAAAGTATCACGAATGTGTCATGCTTTTTATATGAACTGCAGATTTCATAATGGTACACTTTCATTTAGAAAACATCAAGATATCTCTGATATATCTCTGATTTATTAAAGTATGGCGCCCGAAGGGCGCGCCGAAAAATATGAAACATCCTGATATCTCTGATATATGTCTTCATATTAAAGTCATGCACCGGAAGGACGTGCTGAAAAATGCCTGATATATTAAAGTCATGTGCTCAAAGAGCACACTAAAAAATATTAAACATACAGTTATCTCTGATATATGTATGCATGATATGTTAAAGTTGGGTGTGCTGAAAAAATATGTCTGATAATTAAACTTACGTGCCCGAAGGGCGCGCCGAAAAATGCAACTGAATGATGAAATTTGTGGCTGACACGATGCATTTTAGGCAATGATGGGCCTGTGTCAAAATTCAAAAACACACTGACTCCCCCTATTGGGCATTTCAAAAACATGGTGACCCCCCTATCACCAAAGTCAAAAAAGGTGACCCCCATGAATCCACCGCCCCCCCCCAGGCCGAAGAAACTGACCAGTCCCTTATGTCAAAGCTCTCTGGATACTCGAAAAAAAGACAGTTTGCAAATGGTTGCTCGAAAGCGATTTCAAAAACAGCAGCCAGCGTAAACGTTACGAAGAAAACTTTCAGGTTCTTTTCTACTGAGAGAGTGACGTTCCGCATTAGGCGTTCCTTCATATGTCATTTCAGTGTCACGATGGCGCTGTCATTTCTATTGAGATCATTTAAAATCCTCGTAGGAGCATCAATCAAATTATTTCATGAAGAAGGCGATAAGTACAAAATTAAAAGACTCGTTGAAATTGACCCCTAGTAATATTGACATTCCAATGTGTCCGAAAATTAACTACTAGTATCGAGGGAAATAAATCTACAGTCCGCTCTAAATTATGATCTTTTGCTCGTAATTTTTTTAGTACATTAATCTCGAGAGAGACCTCGAAAGAGACCTCGAAACAATTTAAACATTCGTATTTTTAGTTTAACCTTTACAAAAACGTTTGCAAACGTCATTATTCTATGTTATGATGTCGCTGATAAATCAGACCAACTACTGATGACGTAGCTGATGCCTACACTGAAAATGACATCGATAGAGATTCTGAAGCAGTAATAGGTGATAACGACAATATGAGATCAACTGAATCATTTGTTTCAATAACCGAGAGAATTTTGATCACATTTATTTAAAGTGAGTCAATGCTGCCTGGTTAATAAGCGATAAAAGTGACATAGGTGTTGTTCAATCGTATAATGTTTTTTTTTTCTTCTGTAAACGTTGAGACTCCTGTGTGTACTGTACTCAAACTGAATCAAGTGAATATTTTGGAAATCACTCCGAACAGGAAATTAATTGTACATTTAAAAAAACAGCCTTAGACAGACAGACTATTGGACTTGCATACTTGATAGCAAACTTGCCGATTACGCTTGGCAACTTTGATATAGAATATAACATAAAACGCACAGGCTAGATTCATAAAGTTCCTGTTTTCGTTACAATCAAGCTCAGTAAACAATAAAAATCGCTTGATTTTGAAATATGATGCAGTTAAACCTTTCTAGGGATAAATGTGCATAGCTGACGGCGTTAAACTAATTTTGATTAATTGCGCTTTTAAATTTCCAATTAGCGTTTTCTTAAGCGCTCAGTCTTGGTCAGTCGCATGGCCCCTTGGGTAATAGCTGTGGAGACTGAATCGCTGCACTGTATACACTTGGGGATAAACAACGTGTTAGCGTTCACTCTTGACCGTACAATAAACATACCCTCATGGCTGGAATTATCGACCTCGCATCCACGTTGTCAACCTTAAACTGCAGCTGCGGGCTAAATCTAGTAGTTACCTTGAAATCACTGAGCCAAGAGAGAGAAATGGTGCACAGCGACTCATGTCTTCAGCTTTTCCTTCACACGTGTATTTACATGTGAGCCTAGACCCATCGTCCTTCTTCAAGTTGTCAATACAGTGTGTGGGCATGTAAGACAACCTTTACGGCAAGCTTTGCTTCCACTGTAGAAGCCGTTCAGTAATACGAGCAAATTTGAAAACTACGCACAGTTCCAAGTTGATTCTTCAAAATTGACTTTCAGCAACTTTCACAAAAAACTACCCCGGGCTTTGCCTACAAAGTCTATGTTGACACCCCTGAATATGTGTCAGCAGGTTCGTTGACCAGCAAAAATCTAAACTCTGCAAGTACTTTTCTAAATTGCTGGTTTTTGGAGGGACCGTTGTTAAATAAAGAACATATATTACATAGTGTCAACAAAGCCTATTTTCACTGATAAAAAACACCGCGCGAAATCTGTTTCTCTTTATATTTCAGCCGAGACTCAAGGCTGAATAAATTATTTGATATCTTCTTCATCTCTTTTAGAAAAAAAAAACTGGACTCGACCACATCGCTGTCATCTGCCCTAAAGCATTTATTTATTTACTTATTTATTTTTATATTTGTACATTCATTTATTTATCCATTTAGTGCTAATTAATTTTCATGAAGATGTTGGAGAAACAGTTGTGTGTTTCATATTGGTAAAATATACAAGCTTTTTTTTTCAAGATATGGATGGATATATTCCAAAGTTAATCTCTAATGACATGTAGAGTTTTTCTCAATTGCGGAGATTTGACCCTTTGAGCGCCAAAGTCAATTTTTGTTGCCCTTATAAAATATACCTCTGTCAGTCAATTTTTGTCAAATTTTTGCCAAAATTTTGATAAAAAACTGAGGCCAATAAACTGTTGTGTCCATTTGGTCCAAAATTATCAAAGAATTACATAAAAGTTCGTAAAAATTGGTAAAATGTTGCACTAAAATTTTGGTGGGAAAAAATACAGCACTCAAAGGTTAAAGAGGAAACACGGTATTTCTGACAGTTTACATCGCTCAAGTTGTTTGCTATCTCACAATTTATTATCAGAGGAGGGCTACCGAATTTACCTCTTGTGGGTTCAACTAATTGAGAATTATCCTCATTTGCCTACGAAATGTAGAGAATGCGATACGCCATGAATTAAAAATATGTTATTATTGAAGAATCAGCATCAATTATTTATGTTTACTGCTGCAACAGCTTTTAAAATCGTTTTAAATTCTAACAACTCAACAGCAGTTGTTCACTCACAATCATCGAATAACTACTGTAATTACAATGTTGTCATGCCAACGCCCTTCTTATCTCTATGTCATGCAAATTACTTTGACTGGACAAGGACCTGTAGACGTCTTTTATCTTAAAATATAATTATTTCTTAAGTCAAAATTTGCATGATGGTATGATGACTGTGAAATCTCATCTCAAATAGAATTCTGTCTGAATTTGCTGAGAAGTTAGCCCTACCCTTGGTTAACACTTTCAATGCATCGTCGCAGGAGGGTTTAGTACCATCACAACTGAAGGAAGCAATCATAATCCCCTTCCAAAGTCCAGTAACCCAACATCACTTGATGACTTTAGGCCAATTTCACTAACATACAGTATCGCAAAGGTATTTGAATGCATCATTGGCAAGTGGATAAAATACAAAATAAAAGGTAAAATTGATGAAAAACATATGCATCGGTAAAAAGATTATCATCATCATTTGCACTTGTAGATATGTTGCAAAATTGGATAGAACAATTAGAAGGGCAGGGAAATTTGTTTAGAGTGTGCTTTTTATACTTTAGTAAAGCATTTGACAAAATAGATCATAATATCTTGATGTCAAAACTACTGAAATTTGGCATAAATACCAACTTAGTTAAATGGGTAGCACACTTCATGTACAATCGTAACCAACGGGTTAAGGTTGGTGACTGTTTGTCAAGCTGGCAAGGCATTCGGGCGGGTGTCCCCCAGGGTACAAAATTAGGACCCCTACTTTTTACAATAATGATTAATGACATCCAAGAGAGTATCCAATGCTCTCACTATATTTTCATGGATGATACTACATTGTCTGAGAGTTTTCATTCAAGAACACCTTTTCATTTTCTTCTATGCAATCAGTGTTAGATGATGTAAGTGCATGGGCAGACAAAAATAATACGAATTTCAAATTAAATCCAAAAAAAAAAAAATGCAAAGAAATCATGATATGTTTTGCAAAACAGTTCAGCAAACCTCAACCCCTGTCTTTATCTAACATTGAACTGGGTGAAGTAGACAATTTGAAATGTCTAGGGTTGACTATAAATAATAAGTTGAAGGGGGTAGACATGTTAGCGAATTGCTTAGCAAGGCCTCACAGAGGTTGCATTTTTTACGTGTATTGAATAGATTCGGTGCATCTGTGCAAGATCTGAAAAGAATTTATGTCTCACTTGTAAGGTCAACATTAGAATATGTGTGTGTGGTCTGACAGGGAGGGTTAACGGAAAAACAAAAACAACATTTAGAAAAACTTCAGAAGAGGGCCTTCAAAATTATTTATCCATTTGCTTCATATAGGGAAGCACAGCATATGCTTCAACTAATCATTAGAAGAAAGAAGAGAAGATATTTGTAAGACATTTGGTGAGAGTATTCTAAGCCAGACCACAAATTAAATCATCTTGTTCAGCCTAAAATTAACCATAGATATCCAACGAGAACTGTAGCATTGGAAGTTTACAATCAAAAACCAAGCGTAAAGATTCCAGCCCCGTTGTTTATAGTGTTAATTTATTACGTAATTGAATACGTTTTATCATCAATTGTTGTTATTGTTGTTTTGATGATGTGTTTATATTTTGCTATAGTACGACTCTGTATTTCGACAAATTTTAGAATTGTACCTCTTATAATTTGACCTAAGGGTCACCATTTTTGAGGCAAATAAACCATTATTATTATTATTATTAATGGACAAGTCACTGGTCAAGGTAAACCAATCCGAAGAAATGGTCTAGACATTATGTACTCTGATGAATGGAAATTAACATTGATATGTTATATGTTACAGCCTACCAATTTACTTAATACTATCTACCAAGAGCTATCATCGTGTAACAACATTTTGTAACTATTTGTTGATACATCTTTCTGTCTGTCTGTCTGTCTGTCTGTCTGTCTGTCTGTCTGTCTGTCTGTCTATCTATCTTCCTTTCTCTCTGCCGGTGTCTTGTACGTACATACATACGTACATACACATACATACATACATACATGCATACATGCATACATACATACATACATACATACATACATACATACATACATACATACATACATACATACATACATACATACATACATACATACATACATACATACATACATAACAAACAACACACACACATACATACATACATACATACATACATACATACATACATACATACATACATACATACATACATACATACATACATACATACATACATACATACATACATACATACATACATACATACATACATACATACATACATACATACATACATGCATACATGCATACATACATACATACATATCCATGTAAGTAATGGATGGATTGATGGATGAATGAATGAATATATCCATGGATTAATTGATAAGGTAAGCAGGAAATTAAATATAGGATCACAAAGATCCTTTCTAAGAGAAAGAGTAAGTAACAGAAGTAAGTGAAATTATATCGCTTAACCTGGAATGGGCCTCTTGGACAGACATTCGAACTTCCAAACTTTTGTGGTAGCTTTAGTTCAACCACTTAAGGGGGCTCATTTTGAAGGTCATGGAGTAAATCTATTTTTCGTACTATAAGCGAAAAGAGTTTGCTTTAAATTGTTTTGTTAATCTTGACCATATCTCCATAGGATCTAAAGAAGCAGAGTGCTGTTTTCCTATTTCAAACAGATCGTATGAGGTGATTTTCATTGGATTGCATTGATTCTCAGACATAATTGGGTTTGTCAAACATAATTTCGTCAAGCATTTTCAGTCAATCACTGATTCGTGCCTGACGATCAGTGACGTCAATCCTCCGTCTCGGCTAACCTGGTAATTTTCGAGGAAAAATTTAATTTGTAAGCGAAATTAATTTCATCGACTTACATTGGTATAGAGGTTGTAAATGACAGCTTCAAACTTATTGTAGTATATATTTGTTGCTATTCGTACTGTATCGAACAAGGTCCGAGAAATTTAAAAATGAATTGCGAAGCCGTCACTGCACCCCCTCGACCTCCGTCTCTCCCGTTTTTTCTCTTTTATCAAGTCCCAAATTCCTTTCAAATTTCTTTTACTTTAAATCGCAGTGAATTGTTATTAAACATGGTTTAGAATAATGCATATATATGCGAAAACTTTGTTTTACAAACCATCTCAAAGACGTGGCAAAATGCCGCGAATATAGATCTCTATCGCCTCATGGGGGGGGGGGGGGACTTCGGCTCATCACGATATTCTGCCATGTGTTGACGTCATGAACAAAGCCAATCGAATACATTGTCCTCTCCTATTGACCTTCTATCGTCTCACGCGTATCAGTTGTGGCCATGTCGGATTCAGAACCAACGTCAAAAAAGCCCTCGGTTTGCTCCTAAGGAGTAGACTTGTTGCACTTCTCCAAACACATATAACCTCCAAAATATAAACGATGCACGTCTCTGCTGGAAAGGGAATACAGTACAACACCGGCAGTGGTGAGATGGCTACCTCATACTTTATTGAATTCTACGGCTGGCTACATTGCCAGCCAAGCATTGTATCCGATCACTCGAACGTTCACCGGGCCGGGAAAACTCGTTCAACTAATCGACCGTGTTGTCGTCGGAACCGCGTAAACGCGCGCCCTTTGCTAACGCATATACGGGAAGTCCCTGGAGGGGCATTTTGGACTGATAAAGTGATTTAAATAAGGTCACGCCCTCTGCATCTCGGCTCCCGTCGCGATGAGAGACTTGCCCAATGGGCTGGCGACACAGTGCTTGTTCCACGTGTTACGCCAATTTCATGTCGACAGGCTCTTGAAACGCGCACTCAGGGCAAATATGATTTATTCCATGAAGTGTTAAAAAAGAAACTATACGCTGATAAGGTGACCTTTACTTATATTCCAGGACTCAACGAGTGCTGTAATCACACTGCTTGAAGATAGAGACGTTACAGCGTGTATCGTGTATAAAGTGCCATCACTGTCTCTTTCAAAAAAGTCAGACAGACGGGACCAAAAACACATGCAGTATGAAATGCAGAAGTTAGAATAAAGAATAATAAGTTTTCTGAGTTAGACGATTTGTCAGAGATTTAGGGGAACTGACAAAATAACCCGATCTTAAAGAGACAACTATCCGCTGGAGCAGTTTATGATGGTTGTAAATGTAGCTTTTGACATGAGATGAACGCAAGGATGGATTAGATTTTAAGTAGATCGATGTAGATTCGGTGCATCATACATGATAAGAAACACAGTCGAGCTTTCCTGAGCTCCAAACGACTAATGTTACGTTCTGACTAACACATTCCACGAACTCCTCTCACAGCGCCACCTATCGCCACACTGGGCGGCTCATGCGACGGAGATGTACGTTTCGGTAGCTTTCTGTTAAATATTGATACAGCCCTGTAACTACGCTGATCCACGACTTTTCAAAAGGCTTTCTTTTGTAAATTGCACATTCATCTATCCTTCGCTTTATCCATAAAATCTCAACAAATGACTTTTACTCAATTTAAAGTAAACAGGCTTAGTATGATAGATAGATAGATAGATAAAGATAGATAAAGATATATATGGATAGATAGATAGATGAGTGATTAAATAAATAAATAAATAAATAACCGAGTAAATAAATACATAAATAAATAACCCGTACTTCTGTAATTGAAACCTGAGCTCGACCAACTTTGGCTGCAGAAAGCTGACATGAGAGATGTTGATTTCAGTATTGCAACAGACAGTAGCGTGATTCGAGCTGGTTCTGCTGGCCATCGGGCATGCGCACTGTCACTGTTCTGTTTAAATTGCAGATCAAAGACAAACACAAGTACTGTGTCTGTCTCATATCTATATACAAGGACTTGACAGTTCAGAGAAAGAACGTAGTAAGAAGGCGTAACAATGCAAAGAACTGCAAATAAAAACTTGATTTTATTACAAAGAAACAGAAAAAATGTAGAAAACTTAATGGCTGGTCTCATATATGAACGATGTCACTTGATCACTCTGGTTAGTTTTAAAGAGGTTTACACTTCCTTGAAAAATGACAGAAGTCATTTGAAACGTGTCCAGGGGAGAGGCAAACGTCACGTTTGGATAGCAAATTGTACAAGCTCCCGGGCGACAAAAAATGCCGCTGATTTGAGAATAATAGCTTTTAAGAAATATTTTCATGTTAAAAACTTGCGCATGCAGCAACACGTTTAACGCCTGTCTGTTTGAGCTCCACCCCTGCCCATACAGAAAGAACGACCAAAACGAAGAACAGCGGTTAACGGAGAAACTGTACCGTTCATTGTACATGACTTTAACCATCCGATAATGTTAACATCCTCCTATCATCTTCATTATTAGTCCCCAACTGAAACGTTTTACATTTAACAAATATATTTGACCCAATTATTTATATTATTCGCGAGATTTTCGGTGAGGACGGGAATGCATAGAACAAGTCTGCTAAATACCATGATAACTTTATTTAAAAGAAAGTTTGGAAATTCAAAATATGTCGTGTGACGAGTACAGGTCGGTATGACGTAAACCAGTCTGCATATGTATACTCTTGTACACGTAACAACTTCACCGTAATAGATTAAATATTTCTAGAGTCACTGTCTGCCGGATTTATCTCAAATCAGATAGCCATTGACAGAATTCAAACTTGAAATAAAAAGCCGTCTAACCTCTACCAAGTTTCGGATGTCAAAAGGTAACTTGTTTCGCTATGAGCAGTTCCCCTGCCTCTGATTGCACGGCTGGCTTATCGCGTCCATCGTACTACAGCCGATCTGTTGACCCTGGTGACCGAGCAGTATCTGACCCGGCCAAACTATCGAATATGACGGGCAGTGCAATGGTGCCTCTATACATACGCATCACGGAAGGCGCGTGTTTGGCTGTTTTGATAGCACTGTGTTCGTCTTTGAGCGCAGGTAAGTGACGATACATTCCGAATATTGGGTCAACTTGCCGCATTTGACGTAGTGGCGTTTGTTATTAAATACAACACTTCAATATAATTACACTGCCTCGATGTACGGCGAGAACGGCACACAAGTAGGACAAGGGAAATTCAAAACTTCATAGAGGGGTGTTAAAAGAGTACACACGTACATATATTCCTACCTACCTACCTACCTACCTACCTACCTACCTGCCTGCCTGCCTGCATACATGCATACATACATACATACATACATACATACATACATACATACATACATACATACATACATACATACATACATACATACATACATACATACATACATACATACATACATACATACATACATACATACATACATACATACATACATACATACATACATGTATGCATGCATGCATGCATGCATGCATGCATGCATGCATACATACATACATACATACATACATACATACATACATACATACATACATACATACATACATACATACATACATACATACATACATACATACATACATACATGTATGCATGCATGCATGCATGCATGCATGCATGCATGCATGCATGCATGCATCCATACATACATACATACATACATACATACATACATACATACATACATACATACATACATACATACATACATACATACATACATACATACATACATACATACATACATACATACATACATACATACATACATACATACATACATACATACATACATACATACATACATACATACATACATACATACATACATACATACATACATACATACATACATACATACATACATACATACATACATACATACATAATTTTGATCCTCACATATACTCATAACAACCTGAACTCGGTTGTTTGCAACAGTTTAAAACATGCTTGTGCGATATCGCTTTTAAATCTAAATTTTAAAGTCCTGACAGAAATATAATTAAGACATTGGTACTTTTGAAACAGTGACTATATTTTAAGTATTCACACTGAATAGAGCTTCTTTCCTCCCCTCCCTATAAAAAGTAGATTGTGCCAACCTCTCAGTAAAGTGGGCGTATCATTGTATCGGGCCTTCTCGGGACGTTCCGAAACGTTCTTGATCGCACTGAAGTACCTTCGCTTGCATTGTGTTGTTTCCTATCAATATCTCAGAACACAAAACCGACGCACTGGTATCAATGAAACATACTCATGAAATTTTGTGCAAGCGTTCCGATCATCCACAGCAAAAGTAGATACTAATATTACAATTCCATTTCGTTATCATTGTTGAGGTCACTATGCTACGGCCATGGTTCAAAGTTCAAGTGACGGCAAAGACAACAGGCTGCACGTTGGAACATGCGAAAATCTTGTTCGACAAAGTCATATAGTCTGTGGGCCGAGCCCTAGAAAAAGCTCTGGCCCATGGACTAATACTGTTACAGCGACCATTGGAACATTTACTTCATAAAATAAATCACCTTGTCGACATCATATTATTTTCTGACTTAATGCATTAATGACCGAACCTATCAGGTGCGGCAACATGTTTCTTTGTGTAAAAACCTTACTGACGAGCCGTTATAAGCAATTGGGCAATGTTTCACTCAGTTCTCTTATCTGTCAGGTGAATTGTATCGGACATCGGGGGGGGGGGGCAATAAGGCCATCGGAAAGGTAACAATAAGGACACTATTGTATTTTTTTAAATGTTTCAATCAGATTCAGGCAGATGAATAATTTTAAAAATATCCTTTGTTATAATTCGGCCATTTGAGGCAGCAAACCTGTTCGCCGAGCGTAAAACTTTATTATAGTTTCGTTAATGAAAGAATATGCTTGCCAAATTAATCATCATCGGTTGGGGAAAGTCTGTTCTTTTGCTCAGAAGACGACTTGGAGAAGACAGTAGGTGGCTAAAAAAGTAGGATCCGGCTTTTTTGTTTGGCTTTCTAAGGAACTTTTATGTGGGGAAGGCGACAAGAGCGAAGTTTTTTAAATTGGTAACAGGAAGATCGAGGCAGGGACATTTTTTCTAATGCGCAGAGTGAGGACACTTTGATAAAACTTTCACTTCCTTTTCATAACTTTTGTTAAAAACGCCAAAGAATGGTATATTTGAATTGGAAAAGCACATCTGATCGAAATTCTCCAAAATTAGCAAGGTGACCACAAAGAGACCGTTAGCAACAAAATTTATCGTTTTCTGTGGGTAAATCTTAAAACTTCTTCAAGAGATTTCTTGCTTTCAGATTGCGTGGCAAAATAAAAATGCACAGATATTTCCATTGAATAAGGTTTCAAATGTAAAGCGTTCGTAATGATGAATACTAGTTTACATAGATGTTAACATTTTCCAATTTGTGATGATGGAATGAGATGTATAAGGGTTGCCAAAATCATGGTGCCTGGAGGAGGGGGGCATAATTTAGATATTTGTCACGAAATGAGGTGTTTGTAGAATTTTCGTGATGGGAGACGCGTAAAAGAAAGACTGGCATGGAGAATTTGAGAGAACACTTTGCAAGTCGTTAATAGGGAAGTGGAGATAGTTTGTAACAGCTTATACTTTCATATCATTTCTTTCGCATGTGAGTGTTCAAATCATGCAACATGCTATATTTACTTCAACCACAGAGAAACATATAGACAGAGTGGCAACACTTGCATGCCTTTTGTTCCATGGTCGTCTCGGTAGACTATTGGCTTTTCCACAGTCCCTGTGGATAGAGGGACTGTGGCTTTTCATATTAAAATGAGCTTCAAAGGTGTTTAAACTTTTTGGAGGCTTTGTTTGTGGTTGATAATTACACGAGATTATGCGAAAAATACGACGAGATGGCATCGTACTGCCAGTCGCGTAGCAACCATAGTTACTTTGTGAGCTCTCAGGCCAGAAACACTGCTTCACGCCAATCAAAACATAACACGCCAGCAGTTTCATAAACATGTCCTTCCTTGACGCACGTGTAAAAGACGGTATGACTGACCGTAAACCATTGAGTAAAACCAGACAGTATCGATAAAAGACTTTCAAATTTGGTTCAAATACACTCATTATATATTCATAAAAATATGAGAGGAATTTTTAAACGGTAAAACTCATTTTCCTGAAGCTCAAAACACTCCCGTTTTCGCCAGCACGTCAATTCTGCTCAGCACACACGACAACAACAACACAAACTTTGCCGAACATACTTTCGCTTAACAATTGGCGAAAATCCGAAAATTACCGAAGGATTCATGGTCGGCACTCTTCGGAAAAGAGAGGCGAGAGCAACCTGAGGCGAGGCGAACATGGATGGGTTACGTAACCGCTTCACGCCTTAAACAATACCCGTTGCCACTCTATCTATTATTTCTCTATGGTTCAATGCAATTACATATCTGGCTGCCATGTAGAAAACCACCGAAATATCACGGAAATGCATTTAAATAAACTGCATTGATATAATTAAGGTAATATGCACCTCGAAAGTGAAAGACTTAAACTTTTGCTCAAACTTTCCTAAATGAAACTTTCGACCATTCTCTTACCAAAGCAAGAATAAAATCAGGGGTCACCGTGCAAACTTTGGTACCAGAGAGACAAATAACTTGCGATTTCTCGATATTATAAATTCAAAATGGCCGCCATCCTGTGTTAACTCTATGGCAAAAAATAAAATTTTTGATTTTTGAAAAACTAAGACGGTGAAAACTTTTCTTTCGCCAAGAGCTTCAAAATGAGCCCCCACAAGTGATAGGTCAGAAGAAAATTGATAAAATTTCAAGGCCCGAATTTCTGTCCCCGAGGTGCGTTCTACCTTAAGCCGAGTGTATCATTAATCTCTCCTTTAATAGCGGTACATGGTACATCAGATGCAGACACACCCCCGCTGACGATAGACACGGCCTACTTCAAAGCTGAGTCAAACGCAGAGAGTTATTTAATTGAGGTCAAATGGCAAACCGAAGAATGCTACCAGGTGAGCAAAACAAATTGAATGCCAAGTCCTTACACGGTAACTCGTCCAAGACTCTTTGCCCTTCCTCTTCGTTAGACCACAGACACATAGAGGACTCTCTCTTTTTGTTTGTGGGTGGGCCAGTGGAAATACACATTCTCTGTCTGTCAGTCTGTCAGTCTATCTGTCTGTCTGTCTGTCTGTTTGTCTGTCTGTCTGTCGTCTGTCTGTCTGTCTGTCTGTCTGTCTATCTGTCTGTCTGTCTGTCTGTTTGTCTGTCTGTCTGTCCCTGACCCTACCTAGCTTGTCATCAATTCATCAACTGAAGCTATCTAGCTAATGACCCCTGTCAGTTTCTCTGTCCACTGAGTAGTGTAGAAAATCATTCAATTGCATAGCAAGCTTTGCCTGTTTAAAACTTTCCAGTCATTTGTCATTCTCTGCTGTTTTTCCCATTTAAGCTAATACACACCTCGAAATGGAAAGACTGAAACTTCTGCTAAAACATTCAATAAGGAAACTTGAAACCATTTCCTTTCGAAATGAAGAATAACAGTCGGGGTCATCGTGCAAAATCTGGTTTTATGGAAATTATTTACATAGTATTTACCAACACTTGAAATCAAAGATGACCTTCTTTCCTGAAAGGTCAAGTGGGCATCAACAAGCGCTCACGTACGTAACTACCGTTAACAATACATACAACCCACGACGATTACACGGAAGTTCTCTCGCTTAACAGTTATGCAATACTCTATAGGGAATTAAATTTTCAATTTTCACAAAAATAAGCCGATAACAACTGCATTTACTCCTTAAGCTGCAAAATTAGCCTCCCCTCCTCCACTCCCAGAAAAGGTATCGTGAAAGTTTTAGAGTCACTCTTTCATGGCGCTTTGAAACTAAATCAAATTCCTTTTTGTTTGTTTGTGTGTTTGTTTGTTTGTTCCTTCCGTGCAGTGCATACTCGTACCGGCCGGAACTTTTACCGATACGGATCAAACCCAAATACTTGCGATGACCCAGTGGCCAATGAACATCACGGCTAAATTCATAACTCACAATGCCAGCCATGAATGCAGGTAACTTTTTTGATAACTATAGCGCCTAAATGGCGCAGTAAAACGTAGCAGTTTTGCCGTGACACTGACGGACAATCTGTATAATAGCACCATACGATGTTATTTCAAGGTGGGATATTCGGTATGCCTTGTTATAGTGTTTTAATGGCAATCTATACAAGACATGGGAATGTAGAGTTAGCGCTTTTGCCAAGTAATTCGCACAGAGACAAGAGACAGTCATTCAACCAGGTCTATAAAAATTGTATGAAACCTGCAGTGTGTCGATCGCGATCGCTGGGCTTAAGTAATGTGACATAGCGATTATTGAAAATTATGTGTATTCTTTCATTTGAAGTTTGATGTATCACTTTGGTGAGCACGGCAATTATTCACTCGTAGTGAACGTTACCATGGAACTCGACAAAAACAGCACAATTTCCTGTGACGTCATTGTTCAGAAACAACCAATAAACAGTTACATACGTAAGTTATATGGTGCACTTCCGAGGTATAGATGAGTATTGTTCATTGATAATGACTGATCATCATCCAATATGCCTACTGAACCAATATTAATTAATACTGAGAGGTTATTACCCAAAATCGCCTGTTCCTGTGTCGTATCAGCATGAGTGTCATTCGTGCTGCGTCAGATATGAGACGAAGTCGAGTATCTGACGCACAAATGACACGAATGGTTGATACAACGCCATGAATTGACAATATGTGGTAATGGCCGATTTATCATATACACATGGGCAGAATTTTACAAATAACAGGAAAAACCTTAAATTTGAGGCTTTACTTTTATTCAGCCTTGTCCATTAATATCAAAATACTTGTGTAAACCGACTTATTCATTTACGAAGGAGTCAACACCACGCGCGACAAATCCTTATGTCTGCAACATCGCACCTTAGGCGGAGTGCGACAGGCATTTTGTTTGTTTACTTTTTTTAGGCCTACTATCAAATTACAAATGTATTTCGGGAACAGGCCAAAACTGATGACGTTTATCGTGCATATCTCGACGTTTACCGTAAAATATCACGGCTGATATTTTACGGTAAACGTCACCAGAATGGAGCTATATGGGCATGGGTATATGAAAACGTTAGCATCAATGTCAATCTGTCGGGCTTCAAGCATGAGATATTCAACTCATCATTCACAGCATGCATAAAAGTTTGAAATCCTTCTGCTAACATGCACGTTACCTTGAAACAGGCGACGACAGACATTGTTGTAGAACCAGAAAATAAGAAATAAAACCCACAAACTAATTCTCAACTCAAACTTCCAAAATGATACACAAATGGATATTGAGGCAACTTCTGCAATTTTGCAATCTCAATATAAACAATTGAATCAACAAAACTCAAAGATTTTCAGCACTTTTGAACATGATGTTTGCATGTTTATGATTTCCTTTCAGCTATTGCCGTTGCCTTTGCCATAATGGTTGGTTTAGCATTGATTACACTTGTCGCCCTCTACGTCTACAGGACAGTGTAAGTTAAATTTCAGCCATAGATGTGACGTGTAGCACCAACCAATGTATGCCGTAGAGTTCATGAAAGCATTCACAGTATTCTTGTGGTACCAACGAGAGAGAGAGAGAGAGAGAGAGAGAGAGAGAGAGAGAGAGAGAGAGAGAGAGAGAGAGAGAGAGAGAGAGAGAGAGAGAGCTCACAATGCGTAGACCTTCATGACTGACGTCGGAAAATTAAATTTTTTGAAGTTCCAAGTCTTCAGGAATAGAAAGCAAAGATCGATGTGGAGATAAACTCGTCTGTGTCTTAAGTTTGATAGAATCGCGAAAATCCCCAGGCAAGGCATGCATAAGAAAGAAAACTATAATGAAAGAAGGCAAAAATACCGTGACTCAAAAGCTTTAACGTAGTTGATCATTCAACCTCTAGCCAGGTGGCCATTTTTTTATGTAGAAAGTTTGGTATACAATTTCTCCTTGGCTATAATTTTCAATAATGTCATAGAATATTCCCCTCTTCGATTTTATTTTCATAATTTTTCATAAATAGAGTGACTGTTTCTGTTCCGCAAATTACAGAAAGAATAAGTTGGGACGGTACAATATCCTAGAAGATGAAGAGACAAGTCATTCCAGGACGACGGCTGTCACAGTGCAAGCTGAGGTGAATCATAAACAAGTCGGATGTCTTGAACGCAGCTAAATATCGCTTGACTTCATCTTTACTCTTAGTGCAAATGCGAGGTGTATTAGTATTCATTTATGCAAATTATACAAATAAGCATGGTTTCGGTATCAACATTTTATGCTAATGATTCCATATGAATGTGGAATATTCATGTACCTCGCATCTTGTACTATATGAATCTTTATTATGAAAATAGTCGGGTTTTGTAAAGGAGCCTAGCACTGACCTCCCGGGATTACCTTTATTTATAAGAATTGTTCAGTATATGGACCAATGCCTTGTCGGGTATACCAGTTGTATCGTAGGTTGGGGGAGGGGCGTTGTATCGTAGTGTTTAGGGGCGCTGGGAAGAGCGTAGGATCGTCGTTATTACGTCACCATTATAATTGAACAGTGAACAAGGTCTTGGCCAGCGTCCAAGGTAACATTTAATTTTTGAATGAAAGCCATACACTGAGATGTTTTAGTGAACTGTCGTTTTTCGTGGTTGACTTTGTAATTTGGATTAATCAACGACAAAAATCCAGACAAAAATTGGACCAACCAAATTATGATCTTTATGTATGTTTCCAAAATGATGATTAAATATTGTTTTGGAGTAAGCTGAATCAAAAAATGGCATTCCCTATCACATTAGGAAGATGGAAGCAAGACGGACTCTGCAAGAGGAGAACAGAAAAAACGACTGAGATCTCTGGATACATTTAGAGGGTTTGTACATCATTGTTATTCGTACTATATCTGTGATTTGAACTGCATTTGTGATTGTACAATCGCACATGAGTGCCTTGAATCAATTCATCTACTGGGCACGTATTCTCGGTCCATTTCCGTACTCAGACTGTTTTTATTTGCGTAAGTCTTGTTGCCTAAGTTATTGTAATGAAAACAATACTAATATCCAGTCGACATTACTTTAATTATATACTATTCTTTCAAGTTTCTTCGAATGTTTCAGCATTGCTTTTAACTTCAGTGAACACAGACATTGAGAGTCGGTCAATATGTGTGGATGATTAGATTGCAACAAGCCTGATTTATGACTCTTGGGTACAAGGCACACATTTAAGCTTTTGTATGGAATGTATGTATGTATGTATAATATATATATATATATATATATATATATATATATATATATTATATATATATATATATATATATATATATATCTTGCATATTATCTTGCGTGCTTTGTTGTATAATAGTCTAGTGTGATCACAAAATACGAATGTACACAATTAAGACCAAGTTTTATGTGACTGAACATAATACCACTGTCATTTTCTACCATGATTGCAGAATATCATTAACTGTCATGATATTTGTAAACTATGGAGGGGGAGAATATTGGTTCTTTGATCACTCTATCTGGAATGGTAAGTGTAAGATTTTTATTTATTTGCCCAATATTTTTTTTGATAACGCAGCGCGATGTTTTCATCTCTTCTCTTTCTTCCGTTTGACGTTTTATTGTTGCTGTTCAACAGGCACGGATTCATCGAAAGTCTCGTCATCGGCGATATAAACTCCGTGACTTATCGAGACTTTGCTATTCAATGGACCAGTAGAATGCCAGGAATATGTCACAAGTCAATCATAATATGGCAGTCGAGTATCTGTACAGTGTAAATGAAATTAATCTCAATCATGGCGTTTTCAAAACCCATGACTCCCCGTGCGATAAAGCGGTCCACTGACCCAGTGCTGAAGAAAAACTAATATAAATAATGGGAAAATAAAATTGTTATTTGTGTCATGCAATATACGGATTCCAGGTTTAACACTGAGTATATCGTTATGTATATAGCGTGTTGCAACTTTAACGAAATGATACTGTTATTGGCTTTAATGCAACTAATATGGCATCCTTGGTTATCTCTATTTTTATCTTTGCTAGGACTGACTGTGGCTGACCTTGTGTTTCCATGGTGAGTTGGCGGACAATTAAAGCTGTCTTTTATCAAGGTCACTGAGTGACACTTTCCCCGACGCATTGTAATGCCACCATTGATGCATCATAGTTAATTTGTTAATGGCCTAAACATATCTCGTATAACCTTCATTATGGCTATTTTGTGATACAAAAACAATGACTCATATACACAGTGACGTATGCACTAAAAGCGTGACGTTACAAATCTGTCAGTAAAAATTAGTTTTCAAAAGTGAACAAAATTTACTTCGTAAATATTCGAGTCCTCCGAGATTTAGAGCAAAAACTTTGACTTGAGAATGTCTTCCTCAACACTAGTGAAATTAAGAATTGAGCAGCGAACGTTCCTGTCATTTCTTTCGTATAATGTTCAAAAGTTTTGCTTAATGTTTAGGCTGATCGAAAAAAGGACCATGATAAAAAGTGACGAATGAAGGCCGGAGTGAAATATTTGATGCAGTCTTTCCAGTTCTGCACTGATACCATGCAAGCGAGCACATTTTTCACTCTTTATTATGAAAATAGTAAAAAGTTCAAAAAAAAAAACTTTTAAAAAATGCCATTGTTGTATTCAGACATTGGGAACAAGGCCTAAGCTTAAGCAAACATATGTTTTATAATACTCAAAATTTGCTCACAATTATCAGGTTTCGTTGGATAATGGGCGTTTCCATGGTACTGTCCTTCAAGGTTTTGCGAAGGAATCAAGTCTCTAACCTTCAAATTCTCTACAAAATACTACGTAGAACAGTGATACTCTTCGGGCTGGGACTCATAGTGAATGGTCAAGGTAAGCTACAATTGAGGGCGCACATCCCGGCGCGCGCAGGAGGTGCAAGCTACAATTGTTAGTGATAGTAATACATTTCGCATAATTTCTGTACATGACGTTTGTGAAACTCGTCTCTCTGTGGTGTAAGGTTTTTCTATGGTATAATTGTTTGTATCTACACGTTTAATATACAGTGAATAGAGCATTATTGCATTATTGAGGAATCTTTCATTCATAATTGTGTGTAACGTGCGTATGTATGTATGTATGTATGTATGTATGTATGTATGTATGTATGTATGTATGTATGTATGTATGTATGTATGTATGTATGTATGTATGTATGTATGTTTGTATGTATGTATGTATGTATGTATGTATGTATGTATGTATGTATGTATGTATGTATGTATGTATGTATGTATGTAGTATGTATTATGTATGTATGTATGTATGTATGTATGTATGTATGTATGTATGTATGTATGTATGTATGTATGTATGTATGTATGTATCTATGTATGTATCTATGTACGTATATGTATATATGTGTACTGCTGCATGTCGTCAAAAGGGTTAAACTATTAAAAGTTCGACTTTTCATCTTTGTCTAAAAATTCAAACGTGTTTCTCAGAAAAAGCGTCTCCTACACATTTCTGACAGGGAATCATTACATGCCAGAGTTTCGAATTCCCGGTGTACTTCAACGATTCAGCATTACTTACTTAGTGGTTGCTTTGATGGAGTTCGTCTTTGTGAAACCAGCGACTCACAATGCGGTAAGCTTGCCAAATTCAGTTACTCATCATGACATAGGTGAGAAATACGGGCAAAGATCGTCGCTGGCTAAGTAATTTGGTGACTCAGAAATAACTTATTCGTAGGAGAAAGTTCGACAGAAAGTGACAAATGGACTCTTTACAAAGTGTTGGCGGACCAGACGATTTGTTAGCTGACGACAAACTCCGACGCGGACATCAGGTCTCTCTGGCGCCAACAGCTTATCCTGGTGTCAAGATTACGACTTTCATAATTGTACACTTAAGCTTAATATGGCCATGGGCGATAAAGGAAGTATGCTTATTGGGTAGAGATAGAAATGGTCTGTCCGCCTTCAACAGAGAACTATTACAGATAAACAACAATTATAGGCATATAATTATGTGTATTTCAGACTCCTCATCTGTGACGTATTTTGACAGGTAAAGGCAGACAGATTGACACACAGACAGAAAGATAGATGAGTTATTGATCATAGGCGACGAATAGAGCTGATAGAAAAATAGACCAACAGATAGATGAATGGGTGGCCAGAGGGGGGGGGGGGGGTGGAGAGACAGTTTGCTGAAAGACGAAGCGACACCTTAATTTTTTTTCAGGGATTTGGAACAACCAGGCTGAATTTAAAATTGCATCTTCTTTTCAGAAAAAACCCCCAAAATACTGATCAACACATTACCTGTCGCCTCTTTCTCAGGGTAAATGGTACTCTGCGATACGTGACATTGTCAACTACTGGGCAGAGTGGTTGATCGTGTTATGCCTAGTGGCTGTGCAAGTTATACTAACCTTTGTGCTTCACGTCGAGGACTGTCCGGCGCCGCCGTAAGTACGAATGACAGGCAAAGACAAATGAAGTAAATTATGATCTGATAGAGGGCGGTCACCTCAAACCGGTTGCAATGTTCGTTTCAATGAAATGTTATTACTGTGGAGGTTATAATTATGTGTTCATGTGTAACGAGCAGTACTAGTCCTGGAAACGGAGAGAGAGAGAGAGAGAGAGAGAGAGAGAGAGAGAGAGAGAGAGAGAGAGAGAGAGAAGAAGAGAGAGAGAGAGAGAGAGAGAGAGAGAGAGAGAGAGAGAGAGAGAGAGAGAGAGAGAGAGAGAGAGAGAGAGAGAGAGAGTCTTCTTTCTAGGAATTGTTTCTTCGACTTTAACATTTATAGGATGCAAAATTGAGATTGTGAGATTGACATGGACAGTCTCAACGATGAAAATTAAAAAAAACGATAAAGAAGCAACGTTTCAATGCTTTTGATTGTGTAGTGTAGTCTTGCTTTCCAAGAATGATCAAGATTCTTTCATTTTGGCTGTAGTGTAAACATGAAGTTACTGTATATGCAGGCAGAGGTCTGGAAATCTGTGTTACTTTTCTGGCACTATGTATGATTAAAAATATGCTGCGTGTCCGATGAAATGATTATGTTGACCTTTTTTGTTACCTGTTATTTTCTTTCTTTGAAGTGGTTACCTAGGTCCAGGCGGTCCGTTGTTGTTCTATAAAGGTAACAGCTTGGAGAACTGCACTGGTGGCGCTGCAGGTTACGTCGATAGGGTTATTTTTGGTGTTCAGCATATTTACACATCGCCAACGTGTCAGGTGAGATATTTATCATTTTAGTGAAAGCAAAAAATTCAAAAGCTTCTGTTCTTGGCCTCCATTCATATCTTGCCATTGTGTGGCTATCTGAATACTGCAGTGTGAAGGAAAATGCAATTGCAATTCAGGTTACTGCGTACTAATCGTCAGAAAGACATACATCTCTTATCAGTATCATTCTCGCGAGCCAAAGCATAATTTCCGCTCCGCTGACCTATGCAAAAATCAAGGTAGTGCTGAGCTGTTGCCGTAAAGAGGCGCGTGTTTACGACGATGATCAGTATGTACATTTTACGAAATTACTAATCTTTTTGATGTTATCATTGTTTATCTGGTCCAACTGACAACGTCTTCTGATGAATAGTTGCTCCATTTACCTTCACAATACATAGTTTTCAAACATAGGGGTTTTCTTCCCGTGGTTACGTACGAGAATTTATTTGGCTGTTAAGTGTTCCCGTAGTAACTGTTATGCATTTGATTGTACAAGCAGCGAGAATTTCACTGCTTTCCTCTTTGTATCGTAGGATGTTTACAAAACTACAATGAACTATGACCCTGAAGGAACTCTTGGATGTTGCACGTCGATATTCATGTGTTTCCTTGGTTTGCAGGTAAATAGCGCTTTATACTCATAGATACAATATTGCTGTATTTATGAGAAACAATATTATATGTATCGCAAGTTGTAATACTTTGGTAAGGTCTGTATAAGATGTACATTGTTCATGAGCCATTCTCATCCACAGGCGCAAACATTCGCCCAGTGAAGTAGATTTTAAAATGCAATAAGGCCAAACAAGAAGATCACACGGAAAAATACCTTATGACTCAGATTAAAAGACTGCATGCTTGTCTACACTAACTCGTTAAAGAAGGATGTTAAAAATGCAGGTACATGTACGGTGATACAATATTAGTTGAAGACTCTTCAGATTGTTCAGAAATTATAAGTGCATCGTAAGTTCTTCTGGGTAACATGAAGGAGGCTCTTTTGGGCCGCTCTCCATCACACCAGCCATTCCTCCTTGTTCATTGGCGGTAAATTCATCCCTGTAAATTAAAACTCAAAAATATTATACTGAGTTTTTTCTTTACATATGTACGCTTCAATATCAAAATAACACTCATTTCACTTCTCGAGCATGTTGTCGTATTGGTTCTACTGACTCGCGATGGTGACTAGATCACCGAGATGGTCACAATGATATGCATACATATCCGTGGATATCATACGTGCGGGCACAGGCGACCCATAAAGTATTACTGAGATTTTCACACTGTTTTCTCTATCATTTTCTCTCCTTTCTTCATGCTCTGACTGATCGGAGTAAATAAAATAAATGGTTTATATAACCTAACCTAGCCTCTGTGACTCTTTATTTATTTTACACTCCATTACATGGACGTATATCTCTCATACACACATGCTGTAATTAATTAGTCAACACAACTAATTATGCTAATCCGTGGACTTATCAGAGGTTGGTCAACATCGGAAAGATAGTGATGTTAATGAAAAGGCCCGTTTAGTAACCATTCCTATCTTTTCGCGATGTTGACCAACCCGTAAAATCCCTGATAAGTCCACGGATTAGCATAATTAGTTGTGTTGACTAATTAATTACAGCATGTGTGTATGAGAGATATACGTCCATGTAATGGAGTGTAAAATAAATAAAGAGTCACAGAGGCTAGGTTAGGTTATATAACCATTTATTTATTTACTCCGATCAGTCAGAGCATGAAGAAAGGAGAGAAAATGATAGAGAAACAGTGTGAAAATCTCAGTAATACTTTAGGGTCGCCTGTGGTGCGGGCCCTCGTTTGCGGCCCAGGGGCAAATATTGTCAATATGCCCGCCCTCAACGGGCGAACACGGCAAGGCTGCAAGCTCAATGACGATCACCTAGCCTTGGCTCGCTCGGCGACATGAACTTTCTGCACAGCTGATAAGAAAAACGCTTTCATGAAGCCAGATGCATGTATATTGTGTAGAGGTTGATGGATATCACATCAAGACGTCGTAATGAGTGAATAATATCATTGTGACCTCCACGTTGCTTTTCGAGAATCAAATTAGTATTCTTTCCGTTCAATTGCAAAGTGAATATTTTAAAGGTAAAATTTGAAAATGTGCGATTGATTTCGATATTTCACGGTGTTTTTTGTCGACGTAGCCATTATGCAATCGTACCATAACCGCGCAAAAATAAAACCACACTTTTCATCCACTTTCTAGTGACGTGAGTTCGAGGACAAAAAAGCGTCAAGGCTTCAAAATACCAGTAGGCGGTTTTCGCTTGTTATTTTGTGGTTTCATTTCACCATCGTCTCATGACAAGATAAATGATGCAGATAAAGTAAAAGTGTGTGTGTACCTTGTTGTCATACAATAATGTACTGTTTTCTCCATGTTCAGGCTGGTAAGATTTTGTTCACCTATGAGACGACAATCGGCAAAGTAAAGAGATGGCTCGCCTGGGCGCTTCTCACGGTAGTTACACTTCAATGTTTAGTCGTATCGATTTTGTCTTTGTTCAAGGACCATATACGTTTTGTAAGGCCAAAAAAAAAAGAATGTTTCTGGTCAGGTCTTCCTTTGGAAAATGGTCCGTCGACGCGAATGTATTTTTTTTTATTTTTTTAAATTTTTTTTCCCTCAAGGGAGGGAGGAGGGTCAGTTTTATAGTTTTATCAATATATACTGTTCATGCAGTCACTGATCATGCCCTCCAAAGAATTTTCTCTTTCTCTTCAGCCATTTTGTTTGTGTGTTCAAGTGACGCGCGCTGACCAGAAACATTTCTTTTTTTTGGCCTAGAAGCCCGAGTCTTTCGCTTGCTGTAGTAGTGTAAATATCCCTTTCAAGGCTGGACACAATTGAATGGGCGTTTTAATCAGTCGAGATCAAAGTGCACGAACATGCAGCGGATTGGCCACTTTCGGCCTGTACAACTACTTTTAACTGAATAACGCCCTGCCCCTTTCGTTGAGACAGAGGAAGAGAGAGGGGATAGAGAAAAAAGGGCATATTGAAAGGTGAATTGCCAGATAGAGATATAAACAAGGGAGAAAAAGGGCAGAGAACTAGACAGATATATATGTGGGACAAACAAACAAGAGAGAGGGGACGAAGAGGCAGAGAGTCAGAGACAAACAGAGTTCCTGACGAATGCAATAGTTACTCAGCTTTTTACAGGTGTTCTCACTTTGTCGTTTTGTAGGGTGCAATTGCCGCCTTGCTCTGCAAATGTTCAAAAAATGATGGCTGGATACCAATCAATAAAAATTTATGGTAAGTGACTGGAACGCTCAGAATTGAATTGGACCAAGTAATAACGTCTTGGGGTCTTAAAAGTTTGTAATAAGAGAAGGAGGTCACGGTGTTACCATGGTGATTCCAATTTTCACAATTTAAATTGTGCATTCTGGCATTGCATATCGTCAGTTCGAAACTTTTTACTCACTCATATGCAAATTTGGTATAATGATCATTGTTTTACACAAGGATCATGTGAAAATCAAGTTGAATGACCTCTAACATAGGTTTTTATCTTCCTCTGTGCAAACACTGCAGTGTTTTATCCGATCAAAATAGCACTAACAGTCAGTTACATAATGAACTCATAAAGAATGTCTCAGATTTATTTTATCTATCCAAGGTTTTTTTCTTATAGACACTTTAAGGTCTAAGACTATGGATCAATCATAAGCATAAAAATAGCGTCAATGACACTGTAGCTCCCATCTGGACTATTTAGTGTTTGTTCTCTGGTCAGATATTTGAACATGTGTGAAAGGGATAAAGTGCATGAAGTGAAAATACTTAAATGTAATGTACCGGAGACAGTGAAATATGTTTAATGTATTATTCAGAATATAAAATGGAAAAAATACAGAATTAGATATATCGAATATTGTGATACAACCATTAACTCAACAAGTCATTTCCAATGACATAGTCCCCACTTGTAATGGAGTATTAGTCTTGATGGGGCAGGAAAATGTGGTCATTAAGAAGTATCACTGGAGTGTTATGTTGAGATCTATGGGCACATAGGTCTATGTCGTTGTTCCCAATTTGAAACACATGAGGCATGTCTAAGTTATGGTTCTAAATCGGGAAAAAGATCAGAACTCTAGCAGTATTGGCCAGCCAAGAAATACATATGCGCATAATAAATGAGGTACAAGATGTGACATCTTAAGGTCTAATATCATATCAAAATTGGAGGGTATAGAACTTGTGGTTACTGAGATATGCATATATATGTATAATCAAGGTCAAAGGTCATCGAGGTCACATGACATTTTGAAAAAAAAAATTATATTGCTAATTAATCCCTATATGCCAAAAAATCAGATCTCTAGCTCTATTCGCTTGCCCAGAATTAGATGTGTACATAATTAATGACGTAAAGCATGTGTTGTCATAAGGTCTCCCATCCTACTAAATACAAAGGACATAGCACTTGTGGTTACTTATTTATTGACATAAACATATATTTTAGGTAAAAGGTCATCGAGGTCACATGACATTTGGTCAAAAAAATTTCTCTCCTATAGTTATCCCTATATACCAAAAATCAGACATCCAGCTCTATTGGCTTGCTCAGAATGAGATATGTGCATAATTATTGAGGTACAGTATGTGGTGTCATAAGGTGTCCAATCATACCAAATATGAAGGGTGTAGCACTTGTGGTTACCGAGTTATGGACAAATATGTATATTTGAGGTCAAAGGTCACCGAGGTCACGTGACATTTTGTCAAAAAAATTGTTTTGCTAAGGGACCGTCTCGGATTGTCGCAGAAGTTCAAGAAACGAAATTTCTTCGTTTAGATCAAAACCCCCTCCCCCTAAACGAAACTTCAAAAGTGCGAAATGTTCATGTCTGCCTGGGACTACAATGTTGCATTTTGCTATAGCTACTAAAGACGTATGCCCCTTGCCACATACAATTAAAGTAATCGATCAGATTTGAGTACTAACAGGGCATTTTACCGCATAAAAGTTTCATTTTATTTTATTTCCCCTTCTGAATCTCTTGTGCTGTTCTTTGTCTTTGTGAACACGCAATTTGTACTTGGTAGGGGCGGTAAATAAGCGAGAAACTATGACAAGGGGGCCCAGGCATGTTCAATCATATTGGAACGACTATGACCAGGTGCATAACAAGTGAGAATAAAGACATCTAGTGGTTAGAGCAGACGCTTATAAATAGCACATTAAAAAAAATGATACTTTTGTCTTTGTATAATTTGATGAATGAAAGGTTTAGGGCCGGACACAATCGGTAAATTGTGTTTTGTGGTACAAACGAGATGGAAACAGTTACAAATTTGTTGGCACGAATGTGCAGTTTTTCTTTAATTTGAAATAAACACACGAAAACTTGTGATCAAAAAATAAAAGTGCGAAAGTGAAGTTCACTAATTGAATGGAGGTCAAACCCCCTCCCCCCCTAAACGAATGAATTTCGCTTTTTGAACTTCTGCGACAATCTGAGACGGTCCCTAAGTTATCCCTATATACCAAAAATCAGACCTCTAGCTCTATTGGCTCGCTCAAAATTAGATATGTGCATAATTAATGAGGTACAATATGTGGCGTCATAAGCTGTCCCATCATACCATACATGAAGGGAGTAGCACTTGTGGTTACTGAGTTATGGACAAATATGTATATTTGAGGTCAAAGGTCACCGAGGTCGACGCTGACATTTGTCAAAAATATTGTATTGCTAAGTTATCCCTATATACCAAAAATCAGACCTCAAGCTCTATTGGCTCGCTCAAATTAGATATGCACATAATTAATAAAGTACAATATGTGGCATCATAAGGTGTCCCATCATACCATATATGAAGGGTGTAGCACTTGTGGTTACTGAGTTATAGACAAATATGTATATTTGAGGTCAAAGGTCACCGAGGTCACGTGACATTTTGTCAAAAAAATTGTATTGCTAAGTTATCCCTATATACCAAAAATCAGACCTCTAGCTCTATTGGCTCGCTCAAAATTAGATATGCAAATAATTAATGAGGTACAATATGTGGCGTCATAAGGTGTCCCATCATACCATACATGAAGGGTGTAGCACTTGTGGTTACTGAGTTATGGACAAATATGTATATTTGAGGTCAAAGGTCACCGAGGTCACGCGACATTTTGTCAAAAAAATTGTATTGCTAAGTTATCCCTATATACCAAAAATCAGACCTCTAGCTCTATTGGCTCGCTCAAAATTAGATATGCACATAATTAATGAAGTACAATATGTGGCATCATAAGGTGTCCCATCATACCATATATGAAGGTGTACCACTTGTGGTTACTAAGTAATGGACAAATATGTATATTTCAGGTCAAGGTCACTAAGGTCACGTGACATTTTGTCAAAATATCCGAGATATCTGCATGAACGGATGGACTCACGGATGGACGAACAGACGGACATGACCCAATCTATAAGCCCACTGGACTTCATCCACGGGGACTAAAAATTGTGTCACTACATCCTTTTTGCAATATGAGACTAAATTTTTATTTTCGTGGCCTTATACATGGGAGTCTATGGAGATCCGCCTTATACATGGGAGTCTATGGACGTGTAAACTAAAATACGCAAATTTCAACACGATTTGCCCAAATTTGGGAAAGGTCACTCCTATGCACTTCCATACCAAGTTTCAAATCAATCGGACTTGTGGTTTCAGAGAAGAAGATTTTTTGACCAAAAATGGGAGAAAATTACAAAAAATTCATGAAAAATAGCAAGTCCAAGATACTGACCCAAGATGTGCACAATCATTTCATGTCAGCCCAAAGTACTTACATGCTAATTTTCATGTAATCTGCTCAGTGGTTATTGAGTTTTTTCAATTTTGACTGTTTTTACATTTTTTCACTTAATTTGCATATTTTTGGCAATGACAACTTCATTTGAACAAATCTCATCTACAGCCCATCATCCATGTACACACCAAATATCAAGATGAATGTACAGCGTTTTGGAGTTTTTGATGTTGACGGACAGACATACAGACATACAGACATACAGACATACAGACATACAGACACACAGACATACAGACATACATACATACAGACATTTCCCTAGCCTATAAGAATAGCTTCCATTGCCATATATACATATGGCTATGGGAGCTAAAAATTGTAGTGTCATATCGGAGTCTAAAACGAAAAAAGCAGACATGGATACAGCAGCTTTTGCCAACGCGAATTTCAACAGTAAACACTAAAGCATTTGTACAAGGGAAAAATGCGATTTTTATACAGGTTATTCAAATCATGTGAACCTAACACAATGATTTCAAAATACAAATTGCAACGTTCGCCAATATCTGGGCTTTCAGAAATTACATATAATACACCAACTTAGGGTTACAAATAGGTCAAGCTTTTCTTTAGGAGATCTGTTTTTGGATGCACTGACACTTGTCCTGGAAATTTTAATTTAGGTCAAACTTATGACTGATTGGCACAAATCTATATTGACTCGTTTTAAAGCAATTCCCTTTGTGCAAATGGTGAAGATTGGCCATAGAATTGTTGACATTGGTTCGTATCAGAAAAAAAGGCATCTAGAAATTCGATAAGAGGACATCATTTTCATAAAAGGATTTTAAAAAAAGCCTTGCAAATATCGATTAGTTAATAAGACTATATCTGATATGGATGAATATTTTCCATGTTCAGATATGCATACTGGAATACGCATTAGTACAGCGTCATTTTACTGAAGTTATTAGTTAGCTGTTGTGCTTCTTCAATCACGTGATGTGTCTTGAAGGCAAACTTACACTAATGAGCAAATCGTAAATGTTACTATACTGCTCAACGGTTCTTACGAAGTGGGTCTTGTCTTTGTCAAACACCGTTGCCATGGGTTTTGATAACCTTTTGATGTTCATATCACGGTGGTCAGGCGTGCTCCAAAATTCGGTAAAGGGCATTCACATTTAATTTTCTTTCACCACCATGGTTTGTCCCAAATCCATTGTTTTCTATAGTAAAGTTGGACCTGTATACAGGGAATTAGGGGTGAAAGGATTAAATTTCTATCGACACATCATTAGCCACGTTCACCTATTTACATATGTAATTGTGAGCTTACTATGTTATTGGCGTTATGTCTTTTTACAACAGGTCTGTCTCCTTTGTCTTGGCACTGTCGTCCATGGCGTTCGTCCTCTTCACTTTCTGTTACATCATGGTAGATGTGAAGGGAATATGGTCGGGAGCTCCTTTCCGTTACCCGGGTAACTCCTTCATCACCTTGACGATAGCTACACAAAACAACAAATCCAAACAGTTACTTCCTTGTACAAAGAGAACAAATATTTATCCTCTCCTCAGTTTACTAACGTTGTCTGAGTGCAAAGAAAGGGTTCTCCGAATGCCCTATCCGAATAGAGAAAAAGGGATCTAGATGTCAACAATGATTGTCACCAACAAGATTTTTTGAAGTATGGACGGTGTAACGTTATCATAATTATGTTTTGCATTTATTAACGAACAGTTTACACTGATGCCATATTAAATTTAAATTGATTAAGTTTATAATGATAAATGTCTCGTTTCCATTAGCATATTCATGTCAAATACTATCTTCATTGTCACAGCGCATGCGTCACTTTTGATTTCTAAAAAAAATCAGGGAATACTAATTTTTAGAAATAAATTAATGTCGCTAAATTTAACGTTTTACTGCATTGCTTACCAGCTCTCTCTCTCTCTCTCTCTCTCTCTCTCTCTCTCTCTCTCTCTCTCTCTCTCTCTCTCTCTCTCTCTCTCTCTCTCTCTAGGTATGAACTCTATACTTGTGTACGTTGGACATATTCTTCTTGGAGACTGCTTTCCCTTCACATGGGACACACCAGCGACGCATGGAGCCAGACTCACCGTTCATCTCTGTGGGGTGGCGTGGTGGATTCTCATCTCAATGTATATGTACTACATTGGCTTTTTCGTGAAGATATAGCGCACCTCGTGGCTCAAGTACTTCGCAATGCAGCCTAAAATTGGTTACAGGGGTCATTCAGGACCTGAGGGTAGCATATGTAATTAGCCTGTGGGGCGCACTGCTCAAGTGTTGCACTTCGCCTTCAGTGACACCATGGCCTCAAGATTTAGCCTGCATATCCAAGAAGACAGATTGAGCTGAATCGGATCTTAGATCTGTGATGTCACTGCGAAATGTTCTCTTTCCCCAAAGCATGGCATAATTTTAGTTGATCTTAAAAGTGAAACACAGTTCCTGTTAACTATTATTGTAAGTCAGTGGCTCGAAATGTTTGATTGTTACGCTAAAAAGAAATACATGTGTTGTTATGTCGAGGATCCCATGATGCCGATTAAAGCACTATATCCATCCCAATATTCTGCATTGACCATACAATTTTGCAATGTCAAAGTTTTTATTAAATAGAACTTGAAGACTGAGGTAGTGATAAAAACAAATCAATCGAACGAGCTGGCATAATTGTTACTCTGGAGTGTGTTAGTGTCTCTTTGACAACAACAACAACAACAACAACAACAACCAACAATCGTTTTCATTTTAATGCTTACGGGAGATGATCAATCGGAACGAGAAGCAAAGAAATCCATGTAGAGCAAATGATAAGTTGTAAAAAATATTATCAAATAATTGTTTTTCCTGTGCAATGTATAATATCATTAGCATGTATCTGTCATAATCAGAGTAAGAATACTTAAGCGATTCAGAAAGAAAATTATATTTTGTTACAAATCACATTTAATTTTTCTTTCAGAGACGACTTCAAAACTTTTCTGGGAAATATTGTGCATATTACTTAAAAGATACAAGCCTGAGTTACATTGGATTCACTTTCAATGCATTTTTGTCCACAACTTCATAAGCAACGTTTAAAAAGTCAAGTCGTTAAATCTAGCATTTTATGTAGTGTGCACGTATTAGTCCCTTTTGTTACGAGTTTCTTGTCAATATAATTTTTTTATTGATTTTGTTATCATGTTTGCTGTTTGTTTTTTTCACTTTTACCAGTGCTTTCTATCCAAGATGAGTTTCAAAGGTATTAAATGTTGTTTCCAGTGCCTGCAGCTTGTCTAAAATTACCAGACAATATTTGTGTATATTCATATTGCAAGTAAGAATATATGGTATTTTGGCAATCCATTTCCATGAACATGTGTGGATACTAAAAATCAAGATTCGCATATGTGTGAGTATCTAGGCACAAAAGAGTATATAAAGTTATTGATGACCCCAACATTGCAAGATATCAGATTTGTGAACGGCGACTTTTGTCGTTCAATGATTCATGCGGTTTCTCATGTCACGCCAGGTAGCCATAAAAGTATTAAATTGTTGCTTTTTACTGTAACACGATTGGAACTAATTTGGGATAATTTGATGGTGAATCAATGTTGGTTTAATCTACAAATGTAAGCTTATCTGTTTTCCTTTTACATTATACACTTGTTTTATGAGTAATTTGTAATATTGCAACATTCAGCTATTGGGCACCAAACATTTATAAGAAACTTGAAAATGTGAATATCCAATTATCCTACATTAATTCCAATCGTGTTCTGTACTATTGTCATGTCGCAAGACCAACCTATAAGCTTATAAACGACCGAAATGTAGTGTTGTCCAATGGAGGGCGTTTACTCTTCAGCTGTAGCAGTGTTCGATTAAGTGTTTTTCTCTCTAGCCATCCAAGACGGTTTACCAGATGTCAAAAAAGCACATTTGCAAGGCATGACAATCCGTGGCAAAACGCGTCCAACGCTTTTCATTTGGCATCGCATTTAAATGTAAAAAGGGATAAAGACACCTTAAAAAACATTCAGTTTGCAACAATTGTGGCAAACTAATTTACAAGTACTGAGTAAGTTGCCAGACTAACCATGCTATTAAAGGTGTCTATCGTTCACTGCAGAGTGCGACATTTTGCAAACAGTTTAGATCAGATCAGTGCAAAAAACAACGATTAGTGGGTAAATTGGTTGAGGCGTGTTACCACATCATATTCTATTGTGTTGGGCGATTTTTCCGTAAAAACACAAACGCATGTGCGCCATCTTTGCAGGCATTGTAATTTAAAAAGAAAAAACAAGAGATTGCAGCCCGTTAAATAGCGCATCCGATATGTGAATGGCAAATCCATTGCGGCAAGTGAGCCTGCGTCTTGAGTTGAAATGTGCTGAAGTGCGGATTTCAGAATTGTCACGACCGACACGTGTGTGTGTGTGCGTGTGTGTAATATGACATGTTGAATAGTTCGGGCATAAGTAAAAAACCTGAAGATGTGTTTACTAGTAAATTCTTTGTTTTGGGTCAACTCCATCCATCGTACCACCTTTTGCAATCTGTTGAAAACAGTGCTTATTTTTTTTCAATTTGGCGGGAACTCAATTTTAAGTAGCACAATGTCTGCGTAAACAAAAGTGGCGCGAATTATTTGGACAAATATAACAAGTTCGGCAATTAATTGTTACATTGTAGCAAACCTAAGTAATTAAATGTGCGTACAGTTCATGTACTTTGGATAGAACACGCATACTTTAACACTGAAAGAGAAAAAGATTATTTGAAAATGAAAACACAAAACACCACATTTTCATGTTTTCTTTTCCCTAGGCATAGACACTCGAACATTTTTGTTTGGAGTGTCTAGTGCTTTAAGTACTTAACAGGCAGTCACGGTGAAATGAATGGACGCAATTAGACCCCATTTTGGTGAGAGGGGGTACTCTAATTGTGTTATAAATTCTTCGGAATGAGTAACAACCTAATGAAACCGGGCTTAAGACCAATTATCTTTTGATGACCTTTAATGAAAACATAAAAAAGTGTCTTTATTCCTTTTTACATTAAAAACGAGATCAACGGAAAAACGTTGGACGCGTTTTGCCACGGATTCATGACCTTTGTCATGAGTGTTTTATGCCTTACGTGGCCTAGATGAGTGTTTTATGCCTTACGTGGCCTAGATGAGTGTTTTATGCCTTACGTGGCCTGATTTTACATATCCCTCATCAAACATGATTAAACTCTGCGCCAATGCAACGGATTTGCAAACAAAAGAAGCGTTGTTGTGTTGTATGTTGCAGTCTGTCCACCAAGCTTGTTTCTGACATAGCACTTACAAATTAGCCAGGTTACTTTGCGGAATAGTGCTGTTTCCGGTACCTGCCAAATGTTATAGGTTACTTCCTGGCTCGTAAATAAGCCATTCTTGAGTTCAAGGGCATTGATTTCCTTTTAGACAAGAGTACCACAATGTACCAAGAAATGCACAGAGTTTTTGGTAGCTGCATATCGGCATTGGTTTGTTTTCTCCATTTGCAAGGAAGATTTATTTAGGCATTCAGCATGATTTCTAGTGTAAATTTACATTCAATTAATGTATACAGAGTATCTGCTTTAAAAAATCGCGTTAACCTTCATTTTCACTTGAATGTAATAGCACAGCAGATTGAAAAACGGTACAAAAGACCGACCATCCATTGTGCCGGCGCAAATGTTGTGCCGTTTGCAGTCACCATGACAACAACCGCACAATACACTGGAACGCAGCGATAACATTCATTGTTTGGTCTATTATGACCTTGACGTGTCATATAGTATGGCCATCGATCTCAAATATTAGCAGACAATGTGCTTGGAGGCGAATTAACGTTCGTCGATAACAATGTTATTTTGCGATGTTTTCCATAAAACCCTAGAAAAATACTAATGTATGTGTTTCTATGTAATGAATAGATTGCTATTTGGAAATTGAAATTTCTTTATTACATATCAATTTTCGCTCAAGCCGACATAATATTCAATATCTAAAACTTACTTGTTCTTGCGCTGATATGTTGTTTTTAATTGCTTTCTAACTATTCCTGTTGCTAGTACATGCCTTTTCGATGAGATGGTTCCTCCTTCGTCTGACCGTATGTCCGTTTCCCGCGACCTAATTTCGGTTAGAGAGTGTGAACCATATCGAGGCGCAAGTTAAGAGTACAATGACGGGAAACATGTCAGCCAGCTGTGACTATTAGCCGTGTGTTTGTTCTCGGTGTGAACAATGGCTTCCAAAGGGAAGTTAAACAAATGTCAACAACTCCAATAGCAAAAGATTAATTTTACAACCATAAAACTGTCTATAACTTTTGGTGCTAACAGAGTGCATCCTCGGCAGTCCATCGTGTTGGAAAGGTGTTTAAGAGCTCTGTTTTAAAAGGACAACGGGCAATGTTGTTTTCAACCTAAAGTAACTCGTAAACTGTCAAAGTCGGTTCGCTTCATGAGCTTTAAAAAATTGCGAAAAACACATTTCTAATGATAGTATTTGACCTGAGTGACCTCAGTGTAACTGACAATTTTTTTTCTCTCGGCTGACTTCATTGTCTCACGTCGCGTCCGAAGAGTGATAGCGTAATCCGCTAGTTTTGTTTTTCTTGACAAATGGGTGTCAAATCTATTTTTTTCGCTCGTTTTTAGAGTGACTGAGAGTGTTTTATTATTCCCCGAAATAGCATTTCCCGAAATAATACTCTCCCTCGCAGATTTGGGCCTTATTATGCCTAGGGTCAACGATCTATTTCAAATGTCTTACTGAGGTTCTCCGAATAGGTTTCAGATCGTCCATGTAGCCGACACGAACACGAAGTGTCTGTTACCGGGTACCAAAAAGTATGAAAAATAGTAAAGAACGGGCTACAAAATCACTATCAGTTATAAGTTGAAGGTAGAATAAGTCTGTGCCTTTGTATAAAATACTATAAAAATAGTAGAAAGTGAGCAACCAGCTGAAAGTTAGTCGAGGAGACCTTTACCGCATATCATTTGCATCTCATTGTCGGCTACATGGACTGTGTGCCAGTTGAGGCATCACAACTCCGCTGTACCATTGTTGGGGAATCAAAGCGGCGAGACACGACCTAGACGCAGTCACCTTCATGACCTTCAACGATGTTACCTTTGTGTGAAGCCTACACTATTACGCTGCCAGTCTGTACCTTCTCTATTCACTGCGAACATTCACAATAATGCTTTCTTTTCATGTCATCTGACGAGGACTTTACTGAGAAGGGCGACTACCTAGATAGCATCCTTCAAAAATACGCAGTTGAATGGAGAACATTTCATCTGATACTATCACCTTTGCAATGTTGTTTAAAATAGCACCTACTGCCAATGTATATCACTGTAGGTATATTCTGTATTGGTTTGCTTAGAGAGATACTCTAGACACAGAAGCAACACACACAGTGTTAAAAGTGTCTTTTTGATTTATTTACATCCGGGTTTCAACAGCGTTTATATCGTTTATGTATCAAGTTCAAACACAATCACTTCATAATGTAAAAAGCAGTCAACTTTTACTTTCATCAATCAAGTTGCATTCAGGTGAATAAATTTGTATGAAGGACTTTACAGCAGACGATAAAATAATAGGTCAATGTCACACAAGGTCACACCTCTTATTTTGTCAAATTCTTGTTTCCTATTTACCTGGTCGCTTTCACTCACGCCATATCTGCCAGGCCTCACACATGAATGTCTAATGTGTGTAATTATGATTATTGCTAAAACAAGACATTCAGCTGGCAAACTTGGATAACATTTGAGAATTTGAGATAAATGAGAGAGAGAGAGAGAGAGAGAGAGAGAGAGAGAGAGAGAGAGAGAGAGAGAGAGAGAGAGAGAGAGAGAGAGAGAGAGAGAGAGAGAGAGAGAGAGAGAGAGAGAGAGAGAGAGAGAGAGAGAGTCAGCCCGCCAGACAGAGACACAGAGAGACAGACGGACAGACAGATAGAGCACAGATAGAGGCAGGGAAGGGATGAAAAGCAAGTATGTAGTGCTTTCATGTTCATATGTACGGGTAATCATAATTTTTTCTTTTTTGGTGGAGAATTCTGTGCTCTTCCGCAAACATCCAACAAATCGTTGCTATTCGATTAATCCCCGACAATAACACATATAGTGAATGATTATGTAGCAACAGAACTAAATGTACGAATATATGATATCTCTCCGACTCTTGGTTCCGTACAAGCATTTACACCATAGAGTTTGAATTCAGCAGTAATGATGAAGGGAGTGTATCAGTGCATCCAATATTCGGTAGTTATAACCGACGGTATTAGTTGTAAGTTGAGCTGCTTGACGCCCCATCCAGTTACTGTAGCTAAACATCATGCTAATAATACAAGTCCATGGAATGCCAGTTGAATTTCTCCCAGGCAGTTCATTGACGTTTACAGCCACGATGTACAAACACTCGATACACATATCATTATCGATCCGTTTTGACAATTACCTCCGTGATAGGGACAATGACTTGCCCTAATACAATGACAATGACCGTTCATGAAAGGAAAACCAAGCCAAGCCAATGAAAGAGAGATAAAAATAGATCATTGAATGGCTGACTATTCAGGTATGTCCTTGTCATCTTTTATTGGTTCCAATTATGTTATCGCTACAAATGCATCAACAGAGAAGAATCATATACTGTGAAATAATGGCTGCAATACTTTCCACAATTCGCGATATCAAGTGTCGCCGAATGTTGGGATGCTTATAACACGTTGCCAACATGATTGACCTAGATTCTCGCCAACGAGTTTCATTTTAGCAGTAAACTTTTTAGATTTCATTTTTTCGTTTTGGATTTAACACAGATAGCCCAGGGCCACAGTACAATACACTCACCTTCAAATGAAGGACTCAGACATCTTTGAAATTCTATCGATGACATGTCGATTACGAGTCATTTGCTTTTCATAGGCGTGTGATTGAATGACACAGGCTGAACGGCCAGGTCTGTCTGTCTGTCTGTCTGTCTCTTTTGTCACTGCGATGTTATTCATGACATTTCTACAGATAAATTTCTATCATCTCACAGGTTGATGGGACTGACAGAATGCAGTCCAGAGATCATTCCGTAACCCAGGTATTCCCAATCGTAACGACAGCGATTTGACTTTAAATATGAAATATTAAAAACGCTTGAAAACAAATAAATATTCAGTCATCACTTAAATCCCATTCGAGAAATAACAGATAATTAATGTTTAACACGCAACTTGACGATAAACATTTGAATTCAAGCAACAATATAAAACTCCTTGATAAAAATTGAGTATTGACGAGCCTTAAATTAATAATTATCATCGGGAATGTAAAGTGTCAAGCCGTGTCACCAGGTTAAAGGTCACAAGGGACTGATCATTAAAGAAACTCATGTCACGAAAAATCCCGAAAATCCAGACCTCGCCATTCATGCATGGTAAACCGTGCGAAGCAAGCCCCATTACATTTGAACTTAAAGCCTCCCGGACCTGGAAACTAAAGTTTGGAAAGTGGGAAAATCCCACGACGACACTATGAGCTGAACTCCAGCAAAACACAGCAAATTGTTGAATACTCTGAATCAAATCTGTGTAAATTGGTCATCCATCTGTTTAAGCAAATCTAAATATCACAAGTCAATTAAAATTGTGATGTTCCATTTCTGAAACTATTCATGTAGAAATGCGTGAAACAACTCAAATACTTGCTTCTAGTATCAATATTCCTTTTCATAAAGTCAGACTATACACCATACACAGGTACTGTTACCCAATTAGAACTTAAAAAGATGGCCACTGACCACTGTAGGAGAGGTGACTGCTTTATAGAGAGTACGCCACATGTCAAAGTTCATGGGACTGCCTGAAATTGACCACTTTTAAGAAGAAACCGTTCTCCGAGGATGGCAACTGAGACACCGAGGTATGCAGTTTAAAACCGTTGACAGGTTTTTGAACAACAAACATTTTAAAGTAAATGTGCATGATAATTTAGGTAGCACGTATATAACACCCTCCCGTATAGTGTAACATAATGCGAACTTGAGAGCTAGCCCCCCTCCCCATCACCGAAATTGAAATAGAGTTTACCTCTTCCCTAAACGAAATGGGTTTGTCGTTGTATTTTAATTATCTACGGCCCAAGTATAAGTTGCACTTAATAACCACCATGATTTCACAGCGCATACGTGGCTGGCCAGGCGTTTTTATTATAAGCCTTTCTCTTCCACCTACTAAAACTTCATTTACGTATCTTTATGATTTTCTAGTTGGTTCCCCCTGCCAGTCTTGTAGTTGAAATTTGTAGTGACATGGTACATTTTGGATTTACGCCTCTTTAAATTTACATTTGTTTTTCATTTTCGGAAAACTATGGAAACAGTGATGGAGGTCAGGGAGATCTAAAAGTGCGCACACAATGCATTTATGGTATTAGTGATGAAGATAAAAATAATATAGCCTTCTGCATATACAGCCAATCAAACAAAGATCTGGTCGACTGTGTACTCGGCTGCCAACGCTATGCGGAACAGATGTGCATATGTTTCAAGGTACCAGGTGTAATTAGTACTTGACCTTGCGTCGTGAATAGAAAATGCGGCTGCTTTATTCTCTACATTGTACCTCTGAATTTGTGTGAATCAGACACCTGCTTGTCGAAGGCTGTATTCAATTCATGTGGTATATCAGCTACATTATAACAACACACACAGCTGGGGTACCATGCATCTTTGAAGGGTGATAGCCAAGATGGTGGATTCTTATCTTGAGTTTGTGCATTGTATCTCTCAAGCGACATCTTAAACCGTAAAAAATCGCATGTTGAGCATGTTGTTGGTCTCGTCTCCCGTTACACGAAGACATCGTTTGCAGGGAGTTCCACAGGAAACAATAAGCTCTATATTATGCTAATTGGCGGGATACCCAACCGGTATAATGATACGATGAAAAATAACAGAGACTTGTGAGGAATCAGCAGCCTAGATAATTGCATTTTGTAAGTATATGTCATGGACCGCAGCGTTCTGGCAATATGGTTGAGACCCTGGATATCAAGTAACAGGTGGTTTACAAGGGCAATGCTCATCGTTTATTTTTAGTGCATTTTTATGGTCTCAAGTGTAGTTATTTTCGTCAACGTATGTTACTTTGAAGCTGGTTATAATTGTACCAATAGTACTACCAGTACATTCTTCTGTGAGTGACCTATAGTTATTCCTCAGTCCAACGCTAATGGTATGCAGCGACTGGCAAGGTCATTCTGACTGGTCGATTTTTACTATAGTGCAGCGACTAAAGGAGCCTTAAAGTAACGCCATTGCGAAACTTATTGGCTGTTTGGAAATGATATTAAGCCAACCAGTAAGATACTATCTTCCGAGACGTTGAACATATTCTGTAACATCTTTATAATTGCATGTCTATCTATTGCACTTCTATCTATTATCAAGTCGTTTATATGTATGTAATGTTCAGCCATATATTGCAAAATATTACTAAAACAATATGGAAAATTGCCAAATAATCAAGTGCACATGTCTTCCCAATGTTTGCAACACGTAAATTTCTAGCTGTATACTGTATCAATTTTTTGATAATTTGTCTTGTAAATTTTGTTCTGCAGAGAAAAAAATGTCATGAACTGTGCCACTTTTTCATGGGTTCAGTAAACATTCTGTCATTCCATCCATTAAATTCCATCTTGAATTTCAAATTTCAGCATCCATTACATCATAAGTTTGACTCGCATCCCTACAGCTGGTCGGCATTCTTACAGTTTTAGAGAACCTATTTTAAAAACCAATAGAGTTAAACGCCTGTTCATCAACATAGCTATTATTGGACAATTAAGCAGAGTCAGTAACTCTTTTTAGATTTTCGTATCCCTAGTTTTACCCCTGCGAGTTCATTTATTCAATTTTATTTTATGCTGTTCTTAATGTAGAATCAGGCTGATTGTATTAATTATCACGTTTGTGATTGATGTATTAGGTATGTCACTGCCATAGTGCCAATTGGCCAAAATTGGGATAATACAGATTGAATGATTGATTCATTATATGGCATCCTTTCCGTTAATTACGAAAATCTGGTTGCATACTACCACACGGTCCACAATTCCTCACCTTTCTTATCTTTCCTTCGGAAAAGTCGAAACATCAACCACGCCGGGTCTATTGGGGTGAATGGCTCCGACACATTCTTGGGAAAAAAGAGCTTTCGTCTCAGGCTGTCATGTGACGCATGCGTCTTTCATGTTTTAAGACATGCAAATTTTCAGTCACCGATCTCACCGATCTAAATAACGAAAAAAAGATAGAGTTCTTGCCCTGTTACACATCCATACACTTTCATACATAGCATTGTATTTACATCACTGCATATTATTACACACAAATGTCACGTGACGATACTGTTCCGGCCCCGTATTTCTCAGTTGCTGCATACAAACTCTAGCGCCATGATTGTTTCGTCGAAGTGATGACTGCGAACACTGAATCATGTTCAAAGTTTCTATATATTTTATTTATTTCCATTAAGTCGGTTAAATATTTTGTCGAATTACATCATCGTTGAAACATATCTTTAGGAAGTCACTCTCAGTAACTAGTGACATCAGTTTCACATTAAATTGATTTTTTTGTTTCACAATAAATGAACATATTCCACACTTCCGCTCTCGTAGAGGCTCTGATAGAAGTGTCCACCCCAGATACAATTCATAACAGCTGGCATTTGAAAATGTGAGATAAGATCCTTCACTTTACCGCTTTACTTCTCATAAATGTTTGCTAAACAATAAGGCTTTGGTTGCAAAAGGAACACGAAATTGCCATTCTTCGTTAGAGTAGGCAAGTTTTTTATCATTGTGACCAAAATCAGACGGAAAAGCAACTATGATTGTGAACTATATATTTGATGAGATCATACCTTAACATTTGCAAATATTTACGTCACCAGTAAAAAGTATATGTAAAAAGCACCAGTAGTATCTCTGGTGATCTTTGCGAATACGTGACTGTCACCAGCTTGAAACGGTATAACGCTTTCATATAAAATAAAAACGCAGTTAGGGGGCTCGGTTTGATCTCATGACATTTACCATCGACATGGTGAAGGATAATGACATGCAGCTGAAGTTAAACCAGCTGTACCAGGTACTGAGGTGTGGGAAATTTCCTACGCATGCGCCAGAACGTCGCATTACAATAGGCCGTGACTGCTCACCCTTGCGTCAGCTATTGTGCACTTTTATAGCTCAGATGCCGTTGACTTACCAATGAATAGGTACACAAGGTGACCTCCCATCGAGAAGGGAAATAGGGTTAGGTCTTAGTAGAGCTTTTGAAATTTCCGAATCTATCCGATTTGGCTCAAAGACGTCACTCTTTTTGGAGAAGTCGCTATAAACATTTCAGCGATTGCCATGATCTATATTGCTTGGCCAAGCCTTCCTTCAGGCCAGAAGATCGTATGATTTTCTGTTAAATATCACGAGGATAGTAAACCCAGGAAGATCAAGGCAAACCGTATCTGCCGCAGCCAGGGCAATGATGGTATCTAGTTGAGTGGGAAACTGACTGCTATGAGTGATTTTCCTTAAATGTTACACAAAAAATACTGAGAACTCTAGATAGTCACGTGTTTACGTTGAAATAAATGGTTGATATAATTGTTTAAGGTTGTTCACGTCTCCAATTGAAAGACTTAAACTTTTGTTCAAATTTGCATTATGAGAACTTAGGCTATTGCCTTTTAGAATTGAATAAACTAGGGGGTCACCCACAGTTGAAATTCAAAATGGCCGTCATCCCTGTTTTTAAACTGTATGGGGAAAAATAATATTTCCGATTTTCTAAAAAAATAGTTGAAAAAGTATTATGTACTCCATGAGCTTCAAAATAAGCCCCTACAAGTGGTAGACCAGAACTGTTACAGTATTATAAACATTTTATGTGTCCATGATCTGAGGTGCATTCTACCATAATATTAATGTCATTGTATAAAATCAATTTACTTCTCGACGGACCTATGTAAACGCAATTCCACGTAGTCTGGATAACCCAAGTGAAAGGATTTGAATTACAAGCACTGAAAATGTTCCTCCTATAATATCCGTATCCCTCTGCTGTCATATTGGAACTAGACTAATTAATCAAGGTCATCGACACCCTTTATAATTTGGGTTCTCAGGAAAAAAATAATTAACACAATTGGAATTAATATGGGAGAATTGGATCTTTATATTTTTCAAATTTCTCAAAAATGTTGGGTGCCCTGTAGCTGAATGTTGCACTATTACAAATTACCAATGATAAAAAGTTCATAGCTCAAAGAGCAGATGAGCATACATGTGCAGACTAAACCGACATTAATTAACTATCCAATTATCCCAAACTTGTTCAAATCATGTTAACTATGTATGTTCGAACCACCGAACGTTTCATTGCCAACAGTAGCCCGGCACTCTGTACTCCGACCGTAAATTCTGTTTCGCATTTCAAAACTAATTCGTAACTCAACAATTTTTCATGTGTTTCCCTTCATCTAATGCACTCGTAAAGTTGGTCAGTGTTATACACCAGTTTGGTTACCACACAAGATAGACGGGGCAAAACTGATGCAATATGTTGTTTATTAGGTCACGGGTTGAAGTGACTTGTTGGATTCTAACCTTCTATGATACCCGGAGTCTCTTCTGCTCATGCGTGACTACTGCATGTTTAAGACAAAGCTGGTTCCTTAGGTTTGTGTTCTACCCATAGAAATGGTTGGGTACAAGGCTGATTCTCAGTTATTTAACCCCAGGCCTAGACTTGGTTCAAGTCGGTGAATTTAAAAAAAAAAAAAAAAAAAAAAAAAAAAAATCATTTATAATAATTTCTCTTGTGTCTCTCCTATTTCGTGCAAACCTATCCGGAATTTGGCAGCTCACGCCAGGTTTTCCCAGCGATTGAATGCGTCACGTTTGAGTCTGCGCAGTAGTGAGTTAGTTTCTGCCGGATTCGTGATTCCGGGTGAAACTCCGCTGTATAGCGTTCACTCCACTCATCGCGTTCACCCTACTCATCGCGTCCACTCACGCGCGCGTTTCACATGAAAGCAGAATACAAATCATTGCGTTCACTCCACTCAAACATTCACAAATCACAGACTTGAACCAAGTCTACCCCAGGCCCTTAATAAATCAGAGCATTCCCTCTTTTTTAAATCTCTAAATTATGGCACAGGATTCATTAAAGACTCGAGAAACCAATTTACAATATTTTGTTCGTCTCCCCATAATTATCTTTGCTTCGTTCACTTGATTTCAATCGGGACAGAAAATCTGGCGGGGTATAATCTGTGTCATGAACAAATTACTCTCATGGTAAGAAAGGTTTTAAGTTACTGTCAAAAGCAGATCTATTGAAGAAAGAGTTATTGGCGTTGTTTAGGTTTTCAATGGGGACATCATGATTTGTAGCTGTACAACGAAAATCGATCAGACGCAGACCATTGAACATGTCAGCCTCATTTCAGAATTCAACTGCTTTAATGGCTGGGTTGTATTTTTGCAGGGGTCTAGTATTCTGGCGTAGGGTTTCATGTGATTCATAATTACGAGACGAGAGAGCGGAAATCTCGTTTGGTTTCACAAGGCATTGTCTTTGTGACATCATGCGAGTTATAACAATTACATTGTTTATTGTTTTCCCTTCCTGGTATATTGACTATTGTTTCAGAGTCAAAAAATTTGCATACAACATTAAATGCAAATTAAGGTGCTTTGCAAAACGGCATTGAAGAATACTGGCCTGGGTCAGGGTTATTCTGCCCCACCGTGCCATCCATGCTGGTACGTAGTATTTACAATTCAGAAAGTGTTGGACAGCCTGAGAACGTGTTGTCGGGACCACAAATCGAACACAAAATTGAAAATGAAAAGATGGAAAGAAGTTGTCTTTTCCTACGTCCGCTTCAGTTAAAATCAGTTTTATGAACGTTTGTTACTGCGTTGGTGCATGTTTGCTTGAAACACATCGCGAAGGATCTCTACTGGAAAATCGCTGTTTGAAGTAGTCAGTTAGCCTTGGTATCTGTTATGTAAAGATTATGCAACGTCGAGTTCAGTGTGTCCTTATTTGTACAGGAAAGCGTTCCCATATCAGGTAGACGAAAGCAGTCGTGACTGTTTATAGTTGCCATGCCACTCAGGCGGGTCCGATACTCCTGCAACAGGCGGGGGTGGGGTGTCAGGATTGCATTGTCACCCTGTTGACTGGCCACGAAATCAGTAGCATCTCTGCGTTGGCACCGGAAATGGAAGTGCATATTTTGATATTCCAAAAGCGTCTTTTGCTTATTTTTGTTGAGAACTGTCGCAAAACTGCTGAACCTGGACCATGCTTAGGGACTGGTCAGTTTCTTCGTCCCGGGGGCGGTGGGGCGGTGGATTATTTTTGCTGACATCAAAAAGTGTCTGACCCCCCTATTCCAACTTTCGAAACAGGGTGACTCCCACATTCCAACTTTCGAAAACAGGGTGACCACCTCACTGCACGCGACAAAGGTAAAACAAAGGTGGAATAATAAATTAAATGATTCAGTGTGTGGGTGTGTATATGTATATATATATATATATATATATATATATATATATATATATATATATATATATATATATATATATATATATATATATATATATATATTTTTGGAGTATATTTCAAACATTCAGTCATTCTGTGTTTTCATGTCATGTCGGTTGTAAGATAGGAACTTAAAAGTGTCAATTCTAAAGTTTGAACACAGTATTTTGAATAAGGTGTGAATGTACTCCACTCTTTTTATGCATAACCACATGTCTAGAACTGTTGTAAGAAAAATGTGATTGTAAAATATTAGTGCATGTTGCTTTCTAATACTGAATTCTCATAGAGGATGCAGAGAAGTATCAGGGACTTATCATGTTCATATGAACTGCAGATTTCATAATGATTAGTACAATTTGCAAAACAGACTTTCAATTTACAGACATCAAGATATTTCTGACATGTATCTCTGATATATTAATTTACTGCGCCCGAAGGGAGCACTGAAAAATATTAAACATCCAGATATATATATATATATATATATATATATATATATATATATATATATATATATATATATATATATGATATACGAAAGTTATGCAGCTGATATATATATATATATATATATATATATATATATATATATATGATATACGAAAGTTATGCAGCTGAAGGGCATGCTGAAAAATATTGTTTGATATTTTAAAGAAATGCGCCCGAAGGGCGCGTCGAAAAATTTTAATCATACAGATATCTCAGATTTATATATGTCTGATATATTAAAGTTTTGCACTAGGATGGGGCTCTGAAAAATATGTCTTATTATTATTAAAGTTACGCGCCCGAAGGGCGCGCCGAAAAATGCAACTGAATGATGAAATTTGTGGCTGGCACAATGCATTTTAAGCAAGTATGAGCCGTGTCGAAATTAAAAAACACACTGACCCCCCTATTGGGCATTTCAAAAACATGGTGACCCCTATGACCAAAGTCAAAAACAGGGTGACCCCCATGAATCCACCGCCCCCCCCCCCCCAGGCCGAAGAAACTGACCAGTCCCTTATGAAGGTCGTCTGATTCCCCGATAGCTTCATCGTTCGGTAGTAGACTGACATATCATCATGACAAGTTGTGTGCGGTGTCGGTACAGGATAAGCACTTTTATTCATTTTCATTACTCTCTTTAAGGAACTTGTGTAGTCAGGAAAATACCGTCTCTAGGGGTCGTTTTTAATGTTGTCGGCAAGGAAGAACTAGCGTGCTCGGCTATCACATGTAACGCATGTGTTTCAAAGATTCACGTTAAGTTTCACGACTAGCAACGTCGCAGAACGCTGATCACGAACCCTTCCACAGTGGTGTAGAATATCATAGTCTTTGTCCAGTCCCCAGCCGTCACGTACCACGGTCTGTTACGGTCAGACATGGCACTGGCCTGAACATACATTTGCCTGTCACTCAACAGACATGGTTTTTACAATACAGACAATAGTAACAATAAAGGCTCCCGACACGAGGCCAGACATGTGCTTCCATATCCATGCACTAAATGGTTTCGCCAGCGGCATATAGGTAAGGCCCCCCGCCGAGTAAAGTGTTTGGGTACGAGGAAGGAACTTCAGACCATGGAGGTAGCAGAGTTCAGACATACATGTACCTGACCGAGTTTAACAGACATGCAGACTGAATAGCACAACTTGGCACCAAATTCTATGCATTGCATAAAATCATACGACCAAATATAGGTTGTGTCATGTGTTTATCCGGCCACAGCTAAACCGTACAATTAAATTCCAAAAGGTAGGCGATGTATCTAGGATTTCGTCATTCTCTTAACCACGGTCCCTCAACTGAACGGACAAAATTAAAACAGAAGTGGATCAACCTTGCATACATAGGTATCGCCGATCAGCTAAATGTAATTTGAGTGATCACAGCCCCGGCGGTCACAGCCAGCACTGAAATCAAAGTTTATGGTCTCTATGCTTGCCATTCACATCTACATATGGCTCTAGAGTCGCTAGGTAGTATTTACAAATATTGAAAAATAACTCTCATTTAGGTGATCCAATCCATAAAATTTGCATACAATGGTGATGTCGTCATCGCGGCACGTTCTCCGCAAACGGTGAATAACACTGTACCGTAATTATGGTAAAATTATTTTCTAAAAAATGCAGCAAGACTAAATGCTTTATCGTGTACACTTAATTCAAACATTTCAATGGAATCACAACAGTACTAGTTATTTGTTATTATAAATTCTACAGGAAATTACTGTTAAGGCCAGGAAGAAAAAATAAATTGTTCATCGGAATCGCCGCTTCTACTTTGGCATATTTGGAATTTTTTTTTTTTTTTTGATCGCGGCAAATTCTTACTTCCGCATTACAAATATTTTTAGTACTGCCGCTGGTGGCGCCCTACACTGTGTCGGGTTTTCGCGGGCACGGGATTCTGAATGAGACTTCATTCGTGTTCGGACTTAGTTGACCGCCAACACGTTGTTGTTACGTCTGAATTTGGCGAATCACGACGCAAAGTGGGTCGATTTGGCCAGAAATTTGCTCGTTTTGTAAAGGTTAGTACATGTCACATGAGTATTAATTTGATCGCCAACATTCGACGTGATGGCCAACCGGGTGGCCGACAGTTAGTTCCAGAGACGCTATTCAGTGCAGTGTTTGTCCTGATATTACGTTCGGTGATTTGTTCAACAAGATCATGACAGCAGATGGACGGTGCATCCGATTGAATGAAAATTGCATCGAAAGTATAAAAAATTACGGCAATGACAAAACACATGGTTGCGTCGATGTTAAAGTACGATCTGAATGATGACTATATAACTTCACTCCGATCACAGTACAGTGTTGTTAGACCATTATGTAAAATGTGTATATATAGACAGTGGTAAAGAGGCCAAAACATGGGGCCAAAGTAAAATGAAAAAACTCAGATGCTAGGTCCCACCAGGACAATATTAAAGGACAATACTGAATTGTTGAATTTCAGTGATTTGCTGTACATTTCAGTTTTATTCTGAGAGAATGTTGAAATGCTCAGAATATGTTGTGCAAACACTAACTGTGAATGTAATGGCCTATGTTATTGTTGGGAAATATTCTTGACCGCGGACATCCGGGAACTTGCGGTTTTTTACGTCATTTTTGCGTCACAATGACGTGAGAACAAAATGTTGAAGTGTGGATTTTTCAACGTTTACACCAGTATTCAAAGTTTCATCATTATGTCAATGATAAACACTAAGTTTTGTCCTTTGTCACATAATTTCTGCATTGTTCACTGTCCTGTATAGTCAAATCCCAATTCACCGTATCGCGTGCGTGCGTGAGGTGAAAGTGACGTCACTCCGCGGTCAAGAATAGTATTGAATTCAGTTACCAGTATCAGTGTTTCTTGTCTGAAATATTTCTGGTAATAAGGGAAACAATTATCTTGCCTTGTCTGCATCTGTGCAAAAATGCCACCGCGTTACCTTCGGCCTAAAAAAAAAAAAAAAAATTTTCGCTCGCCGCTCCTGGGACTTGGTCCAAAAAATCCGATGAACAAGATTTTTTTTTCTCTGGCCTAAGTGAACACCCTTGAAGAACTATTCATCAGCTGTTTGACCTTTCTGCAGTGGATCTGATTTGAATTGACAATAGAACTTGCGCATGCGCATTATTCATGTTTACATCATTATACTTTCCAGACAAACCAGCTGATTCAGGTTTACAACAAAGCGCTGGCTGACACTCAAAGCCTACTGCATCGATCAGCACAGGGAAAGCCAGATAGTCCAGTAACGCTCGCTACCATCGACTGTTAAGCAGCGATCGCTGAGCAGGAATAACTTGGAGCCGGGAGCGCGTAGTCTCCGTCCCAGAGGCAAGAAATATACTCCCTGCGGCCAAAAAGATGTCGCTCGACTTCGACGAAATTTTGCACCTTTTGGGACATTTTGGGCCCTACCAAAAATTTTTATATTCCTTGCTGTGTTTGTGCATGATACCTGCCTGTTTTACCGTACTAAGCCCCGCGTTCGTCGCGACAGACGTTCCACACGTCTGCAAAATTCCGGACGATCTTCTGCAGCTAGAGAACATCAGCGTAGCGACGCTTATTCCGTACGAAATGCAAGATGGACTGTGTCAGCCAAGTCAATGCAGACGCTATGAATACAATGGAAGTGACACGGTCTTTGGAAAAATCGACGGGAATTTTAGCGCTTGTGATGTCAGATGGAAGACGATCGAATGCGACATGGGTTGGAGTTACGACATTGCAAATTATCGATCAAGCATTGTTACAGAGGTACGTCATGATAAATTTTTATAGCAGTTCTGTTTTCCGATTTTCAAAGTTTTTCATTTCCCACTAGCAACCGTTGTCGCTATTGTTAGCTTTTCCCAGTTGTGATGATGGAACATTTGAATGACGTTTCAAGGTCGCTCTTCTGATTTTGCGCAGTAGCGCGATGATGATTGTTCTCTGGAAAACTGCTCTGTGATGACGTCTTTCATCATCAGAGAGTAGACAAGGTCTCGTCTCGTCCCTCGTTAGAAATGACACTGAGTTCATAGGTATCAATCGGTGTAGCTGATAGATCTCTGTTGTGTTAGTCTAGAAATAGAATATAAAAGCTTTGCTTAAGATGCTGTAAACTCAATGACTTATTTCGCTTTCACTGTCTCCCTGCAGAGATTAAGCTTATATGGTCAATGTCAAATGTTTTATCCTCTCATAATTAATGCTACAGGCATCAACCTCAAACTATAAGTCAATTACTGTTTTTTCATGAACGCCCTCATGTTCAGCAACCCGGAACTTAGATTATTTTGCATCACCGCCTGGGTTTGCTTTTCATCGAATCGATTCGCAGATTAAATATCGACTCAGATATCCTCAACGATATCTATTAATTTACATATCATATTGGCTGTTGACCAAATTGCTCTGCAATATTCGTTATGTGTCACTTTGAATAGCGTAATCTAATGTAATTTTATTGATAATTTACGCTACTTGGCGTGGCTTCAGTATTTCATTTAACAAACTTACCACCTTTTCGATCATATATCGATAGACAGGGAAAGTTATACATTTCTCTCTTCACGACTTACAGTACTGAACTCTCCATCAGTCTCTGCGTGTAGTCACAATATATAATCAGAATTCACATTATCTTGCACAATTATTTTTCGTCTCGGAAACAGAAGTTGCGTCTTCAGAATCTTGAAATTTGTCCAACATAAACATGGAAAGTTCGAGAATTATTAAAATTAATGGAATGCTCATAGGGTTTCGGCCATGATATTCGAAGATAATACGGTATGTGCAGTGTAAGTTGGACTATGATTGTTCGGCCGTAGAGGTAAATTAAATTCCTCATGACGCAATTTCTGAACAGTTGGTTATACGACGCATGCGCAAACAGTACACGGTGCGAATAAATTTAGATGCCCGTAGCATTATGCATCGCTAAATTATATTTATCGGAGGCCATCATCCAGGTGTTTGTTGTGTAGCTGGCCGATATATCTGGGGCCAGCGTTCTATATCTAGGGTTTGTGGCAGAAATAATTTGATAGTTTGATCTCGGTTTAGAAGTCGTATGAAATGAAAATAAAATTGTTATATTAGTCCAGATCATAGGCAAGGCAGGCAGTTGGCATTCACAGCTGCGTAAACACACATACTTTGTTTTCATCAATTATTAACGAACGTTCCGCCGAAATTATGGTAGTCCGTTAAAAATATGCTCACCATTTCTGCATTACTAGGCTCAATCGTTCGAAACCGAAAATTTGCAAGAGCGCAGCACAAAGGTTTCGATAAGTTTGTGAATCACTTCAATATCACCCCATATCTTTATTTTGATCGAGCTATCAAGTAAGTATTTACTGCATTGCATCACACATTCTGGATCTCCCTGACTCCCAGACGGTCACAATAGCCAGAAAATATCGCACTATTTGCAGATGTAAACACGTTGGCGTGTGCACAAAGAGCTAGCGTACCTAAAAGATTACGTTACATTTGCGGTGAATGCTGTAAATTCAATGGAGGGCGTCTATTTGGGCAGAAACCGTGCTACGCAGACCTAAACCAAGCCGTGCGGACCGGACGATGCCTTCCCCGCGCAACCATGGAGAGCGGTGCGTGCAAAAATGAGACCACCGCTATTCTCCATACAAAATGTAGTGCATTAAACTAGTAAAATATCTGAAATTTGTAGGGTAGATTTTACGCTATATGCAATCCGACAAGTAAGTGATGACGATGATGACAGCGGACACACCTGGGCGTATTTTTGTGGATGGTAACCATCAAGCAGTCGCTGAATTACCAGTATTGTAATCTTCAAATTGATTTCTTGTCGTGCCTCCTCACTGAACTGAAAATATTTTAAAAGTATATATATATATATACATACATATATATACTTGTTTAGTTCAAGATCAGCTGGAGTAGAGTGCTCAATAATAGAGAGAGCTAAAGAGCTAAATACACAACTGAGTTGAAAGACATATATATATATATATGTATATATATATATATATATATATATATATATATATATAATATATATATATATATATATATATATATCCGCTCCGCTATCCTTTTGTGCCGCTTTTTCATAAAACTTACTATATCATCCATTGTTATTCTGAAAGCCTGTAAAGGGACAACTTATAGCCGTGACTTTTGATAAAGTTTTCGTTATTTTTATTCTATAAAACAATTACATTTTCTTCAACCGTAAATTATTGAAATAACTGTATGAGCCCTAACAACGCAATGCCTTGGACCGTGCAATGTTATTGTTGTGTGTAAATTGTAGTCTGATTGCAGGCAGCGTGGACGAGTTGATCATTAAAAATCTCGCAAATGATTCGGGGAGTACAGTTACGTCAGAAAAGTACTAGAAAATAAATCAGAACTTACAGCAATATGCAAAATGTACCTGCTTATTCTTCCACAGATAAACTTTCTCGAAATACGCAGTTTCTTTCTTTCTTTTTTTCCAGTGGGACTTGGTATGCGAGAGGACGTGGTTGCGAGAGGTCGCGAGATCTTCCGTCTACTGGGGTATTTTAGTAGGAACCATGATGGTCTCGCCAATGGCAGATCGGTAAGTGTTCGGCCTTTATCGACTCTGTTCATTCGGATAGTCTCCCTCTGTGTACACGTCATCTTTGCATCGGAAGCAACGACACATGCAGATCACCTCTCCAGCTTGCAGTAGTGACTGATCAGAAATATTTGATTGGTCGAGCTGTTCCTGTTGATAGGTAATGCTGAAGGCATTTCTGTTGGCGCGATTAAATGCACTGTACAATACGTAGGGATGATCGTGGACTCGGTGTGTCCGGCACCACTCGAACAGGAAAGGGAAACTTAGATATTTACAATGAGTATATAAGTTACACAAATAGCATACTACATAAGGTATCCGAGCTCCAATGCAACACTACGCATACAGTTACAGTAATACGCGACTGGTTTGATCGGTTGCAGGGCGCACACCCAGTAACTCTTGCCCACGCCTGCAAAAAATATTCGATAATTCTTCAAGTCTGCAGAGATGATTAGGATCTTTTAAGTTTAAAGGGATATAGTCGTCGGAACTGCGCTCAAAGGTCGTATGGGACCCATACGACCCATGACAACAATGTATCCAAGGCACAATGGTGATTGATGAAAGTTAAAACATGTCTGTCATAATCTATCATCGTATAATTTAAATGTTGCAGCTATGATAATGAGGTGCATCTTGATATCGTGGAAGAAATACATTGTTGGTAAACAAGAAACTCGCACAGGCGCAGTTCCGACGACTATATCCCTTTAATTAGCTTAACAGTTATCGTTAATATGTTTCAAAGAGCTCTTAGTAAATGTCCGCTAAGTAAATTTGTGCAACAAAACTCCAAAGGAGGAGAACTAACGGGTATCAATGGCAAACCCACCTGATGGTGGTTCTCATTATTGATAAGGCATTATAGGAGCGTACGGAGCGTCCTCGGGCGACGGATCTTTCAGTCTATGCATTATACTAAAGGTCCTACAATGTACATAATAACATGATTATCTTCATCGTTTCAGCTATGGAAGAAGGCTTTCTATCTTCAGCGCAGTACTTTGTAATGTATTGTTCGGTATAGGTTCAGCATTCGCCCCGACGTTGGAGGTGTACATCTGTTTCCAGTTCTTGCTAGGATGTACTTTCGTCGGTCTTTACCTGGTAACATATAGTTATGGTAAGCTGTACTTTTTGTGATTATGAAAAATTAAAATACTAGATAGAATAATTTTGTTTTTGTTATTTGGTCGATATCACCACCACCACCACCACCACCATCTCAACAAAAATACCCCGCGATTGTTACTTCATCCACTCTTATGACCATTATCATCATTACAGTTGATACACTCGGCGTAAATGCGCTATTCCTATTTCAGTGATATTTATGTGTATTCTTAACATTTCCTCCCCAGTTTTGGAATGGATCGGATCAACCAAGAGAGCCTTCGTCAGCAATAGCAATGTAATATTCTATGCTTTCGCTTACATGGGACTGGCGGGGCTGGCATATCTGGTCCGCGATTGGCGGCAACTCAGCCTATGTCTGTGTGTTCCTCAGATTTTTATGTTGTTTTATTTTTGGTAAGTACAACCACCTTTGTACTTCCTTTTAGAAAAGACAATTTTTAGGAGCCATCACTCTGCTGAGCTGTGAAGAGTCGGTTTTTTTCGTAGAAGAGTGAGGGCGCAATGCACGTGTTTCTGTTCTCGGGGCTGGGTAAAATTTAGCCTTGGTAGGGTGCTGAGGTTGTAGGGTTCTTTTAACCCATTGAAAGGGACAGACATATTAGAAGTATAACGGTTTTACTTTAATGGAATTGGGGTTTAGTGTGGTGAAGTGTATACTTTGGAAGGAGAGAGGTGCTACTGTTCGAATTCTTTTTGTGTATGTGAGGGGTTGTGAAGATTTGAATGAAATTATGGTGCAATCGTGAGCTAGAGTTTCTTGTATCATTGTAGACGTGGCTTAGTCATTTCTACATTGAACGACAAACTGTGTATATGTCTGCATGCCTTGGTATGCTCGTCAAAAGAAACCATAGTAAGAATGTGTTGAATAGTCTGCGTTTTTGCATTTGTTGTGTATGAAGGATGAAACCTCTTTAGCTGGCTTTCAAGCTAACCCCGTGTGTAATCTCTTATGAGCATTCCCGGTATGATCAAATAATTAAAATAACCTCATAACTTTATAGGATGTTATTGCAGATTCGAACCATTTTCAAAGGCATAGCGCCCCCTCTCTTATCAGCGGGTCACTCACAGGTCAGCAGAGTCGGCTCCTCGCGTTACTTGAATCGGCATTTCCGTTATCAAAGCCACTTTTCAAAATTCTATCAAAATTAAACCTAAGATACCATTAAGCACAAAATCGTATTTTGATATTTTGCAAATGTAGATTTCGGAATAGTGACAAGGGTGTTTCTTTTACGTCCAAACTTACCACAAAGTTCATTAGTCAATGTCAAGAACGCACATAGATATACAGTCATACGTCAGTTTACTTTTCCTCACAAAACCAGCTTTTTAAATTGTACACTTGTCTCTGGTAAAGTCGGTGAAAGGCGTTTGTGCTGGCAGCATTACTAGTTTGGACGTTCCTTTTCTATTTTAAAAAAGTGACTACAATATTGGCTTTAATAGGGATATTGTCGTTTCAAAATTCATTTCTTAGAAAGCAGTGTTTTAGGTATATAGTTCATCTATGCTAAGCTCATGAGCCGCAGATCTAGAAACAACATTAGCCATATATATAATGAGCTAACAACAAAAATCAACAGCTTGCCAATTAATACACTTACAAGTACTTGATTGCACGAATACAATATGTGTGGTTGAATGCTGCACTTGTTCAGCTACTCCGTGCAACTCATGAGCGGCGCATTTGCTAGCATACCTAAAATCTGTAGAAAGACTTTTTTTCGTCTTGACAGTAATGTAACATTTTCCTTGCGACCAACATGACATCGGAAATAGGTATAGTTGCCGAGAGTAGTGGAGGGATATTACGCCGTAAATGTTTATTATGTCGTAAAATGTCAACCCAAAATTCTTTCGTAGAATCGTACCCTCGTTTATCTTTGCCAATCAATCAAATCATACAAAATTCCTTCAAAATTCAAAATTTCTTTTCTTCATAATATTTACAAACTGGGAAGACTATGGAAAACAGACAATTTTCCCAAGCTGGATAATACTTCTTGTATTTCGCATACACCAATGTAACTTGATTCTCTGTCAGGGTAATTCGGTGTCTCCTAAAAACTCTGTCGTGGTGCCTTCACATGCACAATCAATTAATGCAGAAACCTATGATTCGAATAAAGTTTACATCTTTCCTAGTTCTGTACACTTTCTTTAGTATTGTCTTTTAATTATTTCACTGTGGTACTTTTGCAGCAACCAGGTTTCTTCTCAACCATAAAAAGATTCTTTCAGACAATGTCATTTTGAAATCATCGCACAATTTCAAACTATTGTAGAACATATTTCGGGAAAATTGTTTAAATGAAAAGATAGTCGTGGCTGAATGATTTGATCTAATTAACCATGGAATATGTTAATTTTCAAATTATTTGCCGCTGAAGGTGTATACCAGAGTCCCCGCGATGGCTTCTGTCTCGGGGCGATGTGAAGGAAGCTGAAGTGATAATACTAAAGGCAGCAAGGGTGAACAAAGCAGACATTAGCTCACTGGTACTTCATCGTCTTTTTGTGAACTGTCTCTCGTGCGAACGCACCATTCACGCTGCTGACGAGAAGTATTGCACAATCTGCGAACACAACTATGAACCCATTGGTCCGAGTGTACCGCGCATGGGTAGTAGAATGCAAAATGAACCGCGTATGTTTGGACATGGGCGGTTGTGGAAGAAGGCATTTGGCATTGGGCCTGGCCGAGCATCCACGCACAAAGTATTTGATCAACGAATTGAAGTTTCGAAATTAGAAAACTTATGAGACTTCGATATGTGATAATTGGGGGCTTCAGTTTGAAAGTGTCTTTTACACTGTGGAAAATTTGATACACAGCAATTTAAAATTGCGAAGTGTTGTGTTCAGAATGTGCAATCCAACGTAAATTCTTCGATCATAGACGTTATTGTTTTCCCATGAATCTGAATATGCTAGTATCATGCTGACGAATTGATCTTTGTTTGGCTACTCGTCAAATGGATCCCAACTTTTGAATTTCGCATATACTATCTGTGCTAAAACTTTAATTCTTTGCGAGACCAATATGATGTTAAACGGATAGCAGTGTTAATCAGTCCTTCGCACGAGAAACAGTCAAACATATTGCGTTCACGATAATTTCTTCGCGCCGTAGCCAACCGAGTGTCAACATGACCGGTAACGTGCTTATTTTACATTTTTTCGTGTGGGTGTTTACTGACGCATGAGTACAAATTATTCACGTATTTCGGGGATACGCCATTTTGAAACTTTCCGTTGTTCGGGGTATGAGTGAGAATGTGTCTGTCTGGTCTGCTGTCTCCCTAATGAGTGAGATGTTTGAAGTGATGACGGTTTTCAAAATGGCGTCCCGTTCTCGGAATGATTGTGAATTTAATATTCACGTTTAAAAATTGTGAAGGGTTCCGCTTTTATCGACTAGCATTTACTGACAACAATAAGGTAAAAGGGAAGAACTTTTACGTTAAGACACACAATAGCTTGTAGCAATATTCGAACAAAGTTGAAACACTAACTTACAGCGGAGTTCATCACAAAGACATCAAAGAAAACAAGAAACATATTTGATTCATGAACTTTAAACATTTATCCAAAGAGTATTATTTGTCATTTCGGTTGAAACTAGTGGGAAATGGCGACATGTTCCACTTTCCAAAATATGTTATGCATATGCGTCAGTTCCGAGTCCACCGAATATTCTGTCACATTGAACTTGAACTTTCACCTTCACCACACTGGGAAAATCCAAACACTTCACTGTTGTACAAACCAAAACAAACCACATCAAAACACATAACAGACTTCAAATTGTAAAACATTACATTTAGCTAAGGCATATACCTTAAAAGGTTTCCTACACAAACATAGGGATCATACCTCAAAGTCAAGTGATTTTTTTGTTAATTTCACAAAATTAAACATTAGTTTTGAAAAGATACACATGTGTTTGATAAATTTCGGTGAACATCTGGTTATGCTTTAAAAAGGGCTATTTCGGAGTGTTTTACAGTAAGCTTATATTTTGGCAAACAAATTTCTATTCGAATCCTTTCATTTTTTTTCGACTGCATAAGACATATTTTTCCTAGTTTGATGAATAGGTACTTCAGAAGATAAAACTTGCAGCCATTTTGCTTGAGTGAAAGTTGCAAATATTTGAATCTGTAAACGAAAATTGTATCGGGTATAGTATTTTAGGATGTGAGAGAATCTGCAAGTTTTGTCGATTATTTTTGATTTGAACAGTTGTTTTCCTCGCCATTTCTGACGGTTTTTATACAACTTACAGCTCCCTAAACTTGGACAGCAGTACTGGGAAGAACAGATGAAAAGAAGAAATAATGGCGGTTTTAATTTACGAAGGAAGCACAGTTTTGTGGATCTGGTGAGGACGCCAAACCTAAGAAGAAGATGTCTCAACATTTTCTGTCATTGGTAGGTCAAATCTCTGTATTACATCAATGCGTGTTGTTTTGATCGCAGATTATCCTTTCACGTCAGGTATCCAAGGCTTCAGGTCGAAGTCGCGGGCATGTAGTGCAAACGCTGTCAGTTTTACATTACTGGAAGATCTCACACGTGTCGACATTGTTCGGAAAGAACCTAGTTGGAATCTTGTATCCATATTAATCATTCTCAAGACACTAGTCTGCATGCAACTTTATAAAATTCAAAAGTCAGGTCCGTTACATTTCTTAGTATAGATATAGATAAACTACTAGTATTAGATAGATCTTGTGGTTCAATAAATCGAATTAACTTTTCAAAGCTAAGATATGATTTCATGATGTATGGTACGGTCACTTGGTAGCTCGGTAACTTGGAAACTCCCTTTTCAGTCGTCTCACAGTAGAGTACCACGTGGAAGAGTATCATACGTCACAAGTGTAAAGTGTAACAGTCGCAACGACCCCATGTTTAAAATAACTTTAGTCTTTACAGCAATGTATGGAACAAATTCTGCAAACCGTGATATCACGTGATCCAGGTGATGAGGAAATGTCCTTTGTCACAAAGAAAACTACGCTGGCAAGCAAACAGCAAATCATAGAAAGTATTAGTCAATCACACCCATGATGGAATGTGATAATACAACAATGTGTTTAAACTATTTACTTTTAACAACAAAAACAACAACACAAACAATATTAGTGACCATTATGATGAGAATTTTACCATTTTTGTTTGTAATACAACCAGGACGATTCATGCGCATGGTATCATGGGTGATCGCGAACCGGAAGTGCAGTGTATCATCATACGTCCCGTACTACAACACAGAATCATTGAACCTCATCGAAAGCGATGGGAAAATCAATGCGTGGTGCATATTAAAAACTAACTAGGTCAAGAGTTAAGGTTCCAAGACAAGAAATTGACCTTTTTAATCTAACAATTCTGTGGTGCTTAATAAGCTCAGCACCCCCGTAAATTATATATTTTCTGAAAGCCTGGATATAGGGCAACAGTTTGGTAACCACAATGTCACAATTGTTAACATAACTATCACGTGACAGGTAATTTGCATACCCTTTCAAAAATCAGTTTTCCCTATGTTTTGACTCAATACTTCAAAATATGTGACTCAAACTTTCTGGAATGCAAGCTGTCACAACGCTCTTCCAAAGTGTGTCTCAGATTTTTTATATCTTGCTTATTTTTTTTGAGCACAATTTTAAAGAAATCAACTAGGGTTGAATTCACTGCTCTGGAAGTTTTTCTGGTATAAAAATTGTTTAAGAAGGTTTAAAAAAATTCTGAGACACTCTTTGGAAGATCCTTAGGGTAGCTTGCACACAAACAAATTTCAGCCACATATCTCAAAGCATTGACACAAAACATAGGGAAAATTGATTTTTGAAAGGTTATGCAAATTACCTGTCACGTGATAGTTATGTAAACTATGGTGACACTATGATGACCAAAATATTCCCTTATCCCTAGGCTTTCCAAAAATATATAATTTACGGGGGTTCTGAGCTTATTAACTACCAGAGAATTGTTAGCTTAAAAGGGTCAATTTCTTGTCTTGGAACCTTAAGACTGAAATATTTCATATAAGAACGAATGCGAAAATTTCGTCATGAAAGCAAATGTCGCCGATATGGCATTGTACGCAAACATACAGGCGAGAAGGACGCCTGATGTTAGCTGTCAAGGTAGAACGCACCTCGACGATAGATATTCGGACTCAAAAAATTTACACTACTTCTCTTGGATTCATTTTGAATCTCTCGGAGTAAGTAAAGTTTTTACCGTCTTAGTTTTGTGGGATAAAAAACACAAAAAATACAATATATTTTTTAAAACAATGTACACACATGTGGCGGACATTTTGAATTTCAAATATTGGTAATTGTCGGGTAATTTCTTTCTCTAGAACCAACATTTGCTCGACGATACCTGATTGTTATTCTAGTTTTGATGAGACAATTGTTGAACATTTCGAAGCGCTTACTACCTTAATGGAACCAACAGTTTCTCTACTAAGTGCACAGTTGGGAAGCGTAACCTTGAGGAGCCTCGCATTTTCAATTTGATTAATTTTGACATATTGAATTAAAAATTACGCAGTGAAAGTTCAACGATGACGTGTGATGTTGTCATATGTAACAAGATTCAACTCCCTCTTTCAATGTTTCGAACCCGGAAACAAGGTTTTTTCTGTGTTACAGCATTGTCACTCAACTTCTAGTTCGCGATGTCCCGTGACACCCTGCGTATTCGCAGTCTTGTGTATTAATCACTAATATTGCATAATGTTCATGTCTTCGTGTAGTTTTAATGTAAATTTACATGCAAGTCTTACCCCAATAGCTGATTTAGTTGGGCTCAGACTACCATCGTACTGGGGCCAGTGTCGTTATTAAACATATCTGCTGGAATAAAGAGCCCCAGACCTACAGCAACTATCACCAGATCTCGTCTGAGTAGGTACAAACGAGGACAAAACAAAAGAGATAATCGACATTAAGTTACAAAACTAGTGAATGGTCACCATCTTATTTCTCTTTCATTCATCTATTACATAGAAGCATGTGTACAAATCTTTCTCAGTTTTTCGACATAATGTTTATTTTCTCAGGATTACTTCTTAACTTTCAGGAAGCAGAAACAGGCCTCGGAGTAAATCATGGAACACTGCGGGACGATGGTGCTAGAACACTGCTTAGTCTCAAATAATCTCGCGAGATGGCATTGCATTTGCAGGGCAGGAATAACACTCACCTTGCTTGCAGTCGATCAATCTCAACTTCAACCTTGAATTTTACTGTAAACCATGAGCGTTCTTTACCACAGGTAGAGAGATGGTAAGCAGAGGGTGAATCGAAGGTATTTGGTTTTATGAACAATTTGGATATTTTGAATTTGTCAGCTTCAGCGAGCGCACGAGCAGTTGTATCATTGGGTCTATGTTCTCCGTATTTCAGGACTGCCATATCCCTTGTGTACTACGGCGTATCCTTAAATATCTCCTCTATCAACGGCAGCGTCTACTTGAACTTTTTCCTCGCCGGCTTGGTTGAAATTCCGGGTGTTTTGTTATCTGTCTTCACCGTTGACCGATATGGACGCACTGTACCACTCAGTGTTTTCTGCGTGATCGCTGGAGTTGGCTGCATATGTTCTCAAGTTTTCCCTGAGTGTGAGTGCGCCCTCAATTGTTCAGCTATTCTTCCTTTTCCCCAATACTACTGACAATATTTGAGGCCTAATGAACACATGCATTTCGTTTTGCGTGTTTGGGCCTCCCTTTTTAGTTTCACTCAACTCATAGAGATATACAATGTATTTTCAAATGCTAGTGGTATACTGATCTGCACACAATTTCTCATTGTCACGAATTTCCAGTGTAGTAACTTCTACACCAAGACATGTCAAATCATAAATAATATTTTATAGTCTGTGGCCAAATACAATACCGAAAGGTCATGCAATAATCACATACGTACATCTGCACTTGGTATGCCATATCGCGAGCAGACCTTTCTCTCCACACAAGCAGTGAACATCAAGCATTAGTAGTTCCGTGACACTCAAACGATATGATATCTACATCCACAAAATGATGAGCGCTCTCACAAGTCGTGTTGTGCCACAAACGATGATTGAAAACGTAAACGTTCTTAATTATCGATCAAATACTGTGGACTGTAAAACAGTTTAATTTCTAAGTGCAAACACACGCACCAACAACCAAAACAATCTAACTTTTTTCCTCTTCTAATTCCAGCCCTTGCATATATGTCCGTTGGCCTTGCTTTAGTAGGAAAGCTTGGTGCTGCTGCCGCCTTCTGGACAGCTTATATCCATACATCAGAGTTACTGCCAACTGTTATCAGGTATGGACATCAAAATCCCGCTTCTTCTCGCCAGCATACGCTGTTTTCCCCCAGTGTTGGGAATGTCTATTTAACGTTTGATGAATCATCCAATATTTTCGTCCTTTCTGTACACTAACTGCAGGCAGTATCTTGTCCTGTACCGCATTTTCCGAGTAATCGAAACACCCTGTATGTTAATGCCCACTGTTATCACTCACGGCAAGGTTCAGTCCTATGAAGATTCCATTCGTTGCCGATAACGTCGTGGTTTACATACAAGGCGTTCGGTTAACAGACTGATATCCAAGTTTTCGGCAGAAGAGTAAAAACATGTATTTGTTTTATTGAAAAATAAATAGTGACAATGTTATCAAAAGTCACAACCACTGTGCCTTTCAGGAAAGGCGACATTAACGCCCATATTGCGGAGAAAACGCGAAATTTAAAGTCCACCAGTTGATGTCATATTATGATATTAACATAAGTTTCCCTTCGGTGTTTTGCTTTCCAGAACTACAGGACTTGGGGCAGCCAGCTGCTTTGGAAGGCTGGGATCAATTGTTGCGCCGTTCGTGCAACTCCTATCTTCAGCATGGAACCCCCTGCCGTTCATTATTTACGGAGGCACTGCCCTCGCAGCAAGTGTGCTCATTTTACTCCTGCCGGAGACCAAAGGAAGGCCACTGCCCTCAACGATAGAGGATGTTGAGTATTTACAAGAAAGGTGAGCGTGAAGCAGTGTTTCTGAGCGTGCTTTCGAACAAGTATTTCTCCGAATTCTCAGACAACTAATCAATATCTGTCAATCTCAGTGTAGTGTTCGAGGAAATGTCAAGAGTATTGTCAGACATAGACAAGTGGATAGCAAGGGTGCCTGTGATTCGCGGATCGAAGTTGAGGAAAGCATACAAATTTTACAAGATAAAACTACAGTTTCCGAGACTGCCTTCCAGTTTTATGAAATTCTTTACCATCTTAAAAACCGCATATCCACTACATAAAGAACGATCCCGATCTTCTGCTATTTACACAAACTTTCGTGGTGGACCTAGCAAACGCCAGACTGTTCAGTGATATCGTTTTAGCTCATAACTGGTATGTCAATAAATACCAAAAAGAGCTTATATTTGTTGACGGCGTTAGATATGCTTAAAGGGATACAGTTGTCGGAACTATACTCAAAGGTCGTATGGGACCCATACGACTAATGTAAACACTGTATCCAAGGTACTATCAAATTGTAAGAGGTATAGAAACATGACAGTACAATGGTAATTGATGACACTTAAAACATGTCTGCGATAATCTACATAGTATAATTTTATCAAATTTTTGGCAAAATTCTGAAGATTGAGTTACATTTCATAAAGGCGACAACAATGGACTTAAAGGGTTAAATGTTGCAGCTATAATGATGAGGTCAATCTAGATATTGTGCACGAAATTGTTTGTGAACAAGAGACTCGCACAGGCGCAGTTCCGACAGCCGTTTCCCTTTAAAGTGCCACACTTGGTTGCTGAATGGCTTTCACTAGTCATACCATAGTTTTAACCTGAATCTCTACACTAAGGCTTACCCTCCTGTCCTGCGGAAGGGCCCCCACTTGAACTTACACATAGAGTAACTAGTAAGTGAGCACGACAGGATGTTGAGCAAAGTAGCAACATGTTTGTATTTCCTTTAAAATTGGAAAGTGCTGCAATCTGCTAATCTGTTTCACTGACATAATATTTTTTTCTATAAATGCACAGAAAATTCAGTTTCATATCATCCGTCAAGTCCTCTGACAGCGAGACGTCTTCTGAGGGAGACTCCAGCAGCTTGAAGAAGCTCATCATGTGGACATCCATCGGCAACTTCGACTTCAAATTTGACATACCAAAGAGGATCTAAGCCAAGCATATGTTTAGACTATCAAGTTGTGGCATAGATAATAACAGAACAATTTACAATTGAAAAACAAAAGAAAAAGTGAAAAAATAGCAGGGTATTTCACAAGCAATTTTTAAAAGAGTCTTCTTCCTGAACTTTCAACTCACCTTGCTTGATTCTTTGTTTTAAATGTGTATGGTGACGTAAAAGTGATACATTCAAGCCTTGTTTATATGCAGCTGCTGTGAAGATAGTTTCACTTAACAATATATTTTAAACTTTCAAGTGTGTAAAGCCGTGTGTTCTTTAAAAAAATATTGTAGGTAGAAGACACGGTTCTTCAGCCTAGAAACAGCTTTCCAGAACAAGTGCTTATTTATTTCTGTTTGTTTTGTTTTATGTTTTGATTTATTTACCCAAACTTGTATGCCCAAATTATCTCCCTGTCTCTCATGGAACCTTAAAGTTTAAAAAATGCAGGTACTTACCTCATGAACGCTTCTGTGTTTGCCATTGGCTGATGGCCTCTTACGTCACAATGTTTTGCGCACAGCACGACATTGCTTGAGGAGTATACTACTTGTATATTGCCCACTGTGTGGGCGTCGTGTGTTTTTGAATTGAAGTTGTGCTGGTTTGCTCAACTCAAAGACAACTCCGTTTTCGTCCGTGACTGTCACAATTCTGAAATATTACCTGTTGATTTGTTTAAAGCCGTAATTTAGTGGTTCATCCGACAGAATGTACTTTACATTTTCAGCATTACCTGAAACTGCCAGACACAAACTGTTCGAACAATCTGGGCGACTAAACCACAGGACAGTTGTTACGCTTCGCTACTGCATAAAGTGATGGACGGATGCTTATGCTTAGTATTTATTTTACAGACTACCACAGAGTACATGATGTGTGTGCTATTTGACTGAAATATTTAAGGAATGAGGACTCCCTTCAATTTGTGTCTGTGGTTTGGTGACAAGCGGGTTTAATAAAGTCGCCACTTTTCTGCTTGAGTGCACTTTTAAATTAATATAACCTAGTCGGATGAACCCACCTTTGGCTGAAGAACTTTCAACAGGCCTGAAATCGAGGACCACTTGGATCTGTCATGTTATTGCTGCATGAGTGTATACATGCCTCTGTAATAGTATGTATGTGTTGAAGATGAACCATTTACGCCCAGTCAGTGACTGTAACCTCATTGTGAAAGGTGATATCGTCAGGGATACAGAACAATTGCGCCCCGACAGCGCACGTAAGTACTGTTATCATGAATGTTGGTTTGTTCATGATGTATCTTGATGTTGTACAGCATTCCGACTATTGTTGTTTTTATTTTGCCACAGGTAAAATGATGTAAGAAAATCTATGTTTTGTCAAGTTAGTTTTTTCTTTTGCCAATAAAATATTTGTTCCACGGATGCAGTAGCGCCAGTGATATTTCTTCTGGGAGTATGTTGATCTGAACTCTGATTCGTTGATGTATACCACATCAAAGGGACAATAGTGAATTTCAGAATATCAGACTACTCATTAATTTGCTGCTTGGAAACATAAAAATCTTCTCGCACCTCAGCATCATATATAAAGTATTACCATTGTAATCACAGCGCTCTATATGCCAAGAGTAATTTGTTGACAAATGAATTTTAGTCCGGACTGAAATCAAGTTTTCAACAACAACAGGTGGTATTACTCGTATATGGACTATGTCCAAAATACGGCTAGTTTTCAATCGGGTTCGAACCCACAACATACGGCATCAGTCGCCTAGTTTAAAAAGTTTAAAAATATACATTTCGACATATTGGGAATAGGACAAGAAACTGATTTTCACAAAGAGAAATTCATCAAAAGTTATTGTGGTGAATATCAAGTGGGTCAGTCCAACCACAGTCCATGTGTGAAATTTGCAACGGGTACTTGTAGATAATGGATACATGAGGTGTGAAAAATAGTTGACATACAATAGATGTTTATTCTTCCTAACGAGTATAGCCTCTGATGAAGGTCGTCCGTGTACGTCCGAAACGTTAGAAAGAATAAACATCTATAGTAGCAGACGGGTCAACTATCTATCACACCTCCTGTAAAAGTTATTGGTAATGGAGCTTAAATTAAAATTTTAGAAGTTCCATAATATCTCGCTTTCCCCCCTCATTCGCAATTTAGACATCAACTTGGTACACGGTTACGTACGCCAAAGAGAAATACCACATGCATGTATGTATGTATGTATGTATGTATGTATGTATGTATGTATGTATGTATGTATGTATGTATGTATGTATGTATGTATGTATGTATGTATGTATGTATGTATGTATGTATGTATGTATGTATGTATGTATGTATGTATGTATGTATGTATGTATGTATGTATGTATGTATGTATGTATGTATGTATGTATGTATGTATGTATGTATGTATGTATGTATGTATGTATGTATGTATGATGTATGTATGTATGTATGTATGTATGTATGTATGTATGTATGTATGTATGTATGTATGTATGTATGTATGTATGTATGTCTGTATGTATGTATGTATGTATGTGTATGTATGTATGTATGTATGTATGTATGTATGTATGTATGTATGTATGTATGTATGTATGTATGTATGTATGTATGTATGTATGTATGTATGTATGTATGTATGTATGTATGTATGTATGTATGTATGTATGTATGTATGTATGTATGTATGTATGTATGTATGTATGTCCGTCCGTCCGTCCGTCCGTCCGTCCGTCCGTCCGTATGTATGTATGTATGTCCGTTTGTGAGGATGTCCGTCCACTCAAATATCTTCAGAACTGCAGTATTTACAGATTTGATATTTGTTGTGTAAATACAAAATATGATTATGAGAAACTATCTTTTTTAGTTTTCTGATATTGTTGAAAATATGCAAATTAACGCAAAAAAAGGCATTTTGGGTAAAAAAAATCTTCTTCATAACCACTTGTCAGACAGCTTTGATATTTAGTATACAGGTCCCTAGGGACTACCCAACTTAGATTTGTTCAAAGTGTGATTAAATATGCAAATTTGTGTTTTTAAGGAATTTTTTGGTCATTTATAGTCAAAAATTTATTTCATCATAACTGCTTGTCTGACAGCTTTGATATTTGGTATTCAGATTCATAGGAATCAATGATCAAAATATGATATATTCAAATTATGATGAAATCTTCAATTTTATATTTTTAGGGCAATTTTTATCACAACTGGAAGTTGTGATATAGTGGTAGTTTCAACCGGTGAAAGATGTCGTCCATTTCCGTAAACGACAAAAAGTCAAAAACCGCTGAACAGACTGCGTTGATATTTGGTACAGATATTCAGACTGGTTTCAAGGTTCCAATTCGGAAAAATGGAGCCAAACGGAGTGGCGGTTAGATAGTTTGCGAAATTTCTAACCCCCCTTTTTAACTAATGATTTTAGGGGTCTTTCATATATGTAGTTTTGGAATGTACACCAATCCTGCATTGTGGACTGTTTTATGAGTTGTGGAACAGAAATGAGGGTTTGATGAATGTTAGAAATATGCAGGATGGCTGATTCAGAGTATCAGAGATTTTCATGAACTTTTGGTGATAAAATTGATAAAAAACAACATATTTAATGTTTTAGATTTCTCACTTTTGTTAAGACCCTTAACATTTATTACCCGACTTGATGACATAACTAGCTGCTGGACCTGTTTACTGGCGCATTGATTTAAAGACAAAGATAGTTTTATTTTGTGATAAGAACGTGTGATTTCGTAAAACATAGTCTATTAGCCTGGAAATGTGATTGTTGCGAATATTGTTTACCCCACTGACAACAGTGTGGTTTGAAAATGGCCGGAATGGGCTATTACGGAACTTCTTTTTGTGTGTGCATGTGGATCAAAACGTGTATGGTGTGATCAACCCGTTCAGTGAGAGAACAAAGGACTCTTGGCTTGATATCGAAATCAAGAACAGAAGACACTACCGTAGGTCAAGACAAAGGTATGGTATAAAATTATCATTATTTATATTGGAAAGAAGCTTGGTGACATTTTGTTCGTGTATTGTGCGATAGAGAAGAGTGTGGGGCATGATTGTTGTTATATATATGACGTCACGATAGGATGAGAGCGATAGGTGAGGTTGTGGTCGTGAAAGTTTTAAGTTTATTTGCATAAATCACAGAGGGACCGTGCGTAAATGTTGCGTTGAGTGTAACCATTCTCTCAAAGGGCTGTTTTCAGTGAAATGCTGCATGCTGAAGTCTCCTTCTGCAGGCCGCCTCATCAAATGACATTGATACTATGCAAGAGAAACTTATCACTTTGAGTTGCGGCTTGATAGGGACCGTGGGTGACGTGTAGACAACGTATACACTTTAATTACAAATGGCAAAATATTGACGTCTTTGCAAGATGGCGGTTAATACAGCTTTGAGCTATATGTTTTTTCTTCTCGTGAAATCATGTCACGATGCCTCCCCAACAGAAAACTATAGCTATAATAAAATGTTGTAAGGTGTTGAAACAATTTACCCTCCTTCCTACAAAGTTGCAATGTATTGAAACACTTTACTCTCCTTTCTACAAAGTTACAAATTCCCTGGTACGTGAAGCAAACATTGTTGCTGTTCGATACGTGCTACAATACATCATGGACGTACTAGTAACGACCATGGAATACACTGACTGAGACTGGGCTTGGCTTTGCCTCTAGTCCCGCGTACCGGTCGTCCTTTAGTCCAAGTTTTACCTACCTTGCTCTTATCAAAATTTGGCCTACAATTAGTCAGTTTGATAGTAAAAACCATTATTTCAAAGGAAACTTTCACAAACAGAGTCATAATACAAGGAAAAAGGAGAAAAACTTGAGGTTTTCTGAAAGGTCAAATCTGGGTCATCTTATGTGACCCCTTAAGTACGCAATTATGGTTCAAAAGAAACCACCTAGGGAGGTCCAATAGGTACAATCTTATGGTAATAGGTATAATTTCTTGGTGCTTTCCAACTAAATGGCATTTAGCTTGACTGACAGTTTTAAATTAAATTTTATTAACAGTTATGGCAAAGGGAAATTGTCAACAGTAGTTGCAGTAAGCATATCCATTTCAAATCTTTTATTAAAGCTGCAATTTTTGCATGGTTACTTAACATCAAAGCAACAATTCAAAAGTAAAACAATTAAAATATCCATTTGGACTATTTCAAACTGCTTTAACTTTTGCAAGAAATGATGTGATTCTGAATGATTTTAATATTTCAGCAGATTCCTCCATTTTAATGATGTAATAGTGAACATCACCAGACATTTCTGGATCATATCAAAATATCAAATGAAAATGTTCCTGGGCTACAATGTTATCATTATCATTAAAACTATTATTACTCTTAAAAACATTTGAATTGAACAATATCATTGTGTCTTGTTTTAAAGGATTTTGGCCTAACCCTTTTTGTCTCAAGAAAAATACTTATGCTGAAGATGTTATTGAGCCTGCTTGATCACAACTATGACACAACACCACAATACTTGTATCTACCGGTACACTGCCACTATGCTACCGAATGCTTTCTTCTGCAAGGAAAATTTGTATTTGTGTGGCTAACAAAATTTGACTTCATGACTTAAAGACTGCATAAATGTGGCACATAATTTGAGGAGCTTGTAGTGTATATGTATGATAAGTTGTCATACTGTGAACACTGACTGAATGCTGCAGAAGTATTCTGTATCTGTGGTAATATATTCATATCGCTACCAGTAATAATTCATATTGCTACCAGATTTTTAGAATTACCACCTAATTATTTCTTGTGGCAAAAGTTTACCACCAGAAATGAAAATATTTCTATCCCTTTAATGTCATAAAAACACAGATAATTAATGTAATAAAAACTAAACAAATATTTCTAAAAACTATGTAAAAACTATCATGAACAACATACAAAACATTGTGATCCGTAAAATTAGGAACTCCTGAATGCCGAGAAAGCTGTTGCTACACTTGAGATCATAAAGTGTTTGAAAAATTTTGAATTTGAAAGGAATATTCATCATTGTGGTTTAACTTTTCATTTGATAAGTGTAAATGTCAAGCACTTTAATGGTCATGTTTGCTGATATATATTTCTTTAGATGTTTTTTCCATAATTTTTCACTGTTTTGTACATTTATAGATGTAATGTCTATTTAATGATTACAAGTATAATTGTAAACTTTCATTGTTGAATGCTTATTGATTATTATAAACTGAATAATTTTTTTCTTGTCTCTCTACAGGATAGTACTCAAGCTACAAAGTTTGCTACATCAAAAGACCATGAATGGACCTTGTGCAATGAAACCAATGAAAATACAAGTAACATTGTGGCTCAACATACTACTCATGATATGACAAATAAAAGTACAGTCAAGAAAAGCAAACATAGTAACCTGTATCATGTAAATCAAAGTAACCTATGTCATAATTTAAATGTAACCAAAGAAAGTACACTTGAAAGTGACACCTGTAACAACCAACAAAGTAATAGTACCAACAAACATGTAACTGATGTAACCAACAAGGGTGAACAAAGTAACTTGTACCATGTTAACCAACAAAGTAATTTGTGTCCAGATAAAAATGGAGACAATAGAAGTACATATGTTAGCAGTATTAAATAATAATAACAGCAAAGTGTAGTTGATAGCAGCAACAAACATTTTAAACTATATTAAATTCTGGTACGTGGTTGTACACATCAAGGAAGTACACAATTTAGTATTGGATCCAGAGGCAAACAGTGCACATGCAATGCATTAATTTCCCTTTGTATGTCATTACAGAGGCACCTTATGACAAGAGCAGATTTAGATAAAATTCTGCACCCGGGAGATGAACTATATATTTCCATCATTACAGATTTAAAACTGAATGATAAATTTGTTAATGACCTGCTCATGTTCGATGACCTACCACACACTGTCTTCATAAATCCATGGCATTATGGCATCAAAAGGGGTCAAATATATACCTTTGTGATCAGTCACCTCGCAAAAGCTATTTTTGCCATTTATAACTCACACAAGTTTTTACAAAACCAATAAATAATACAGTAACTTCGGTTTAGGGCTTCATCAACTCCATGTAATTTGAATCATGGCAAAAAGCTCCAGGCTTGGAGCTTCCATCACATAATATGGAAGAGCCATCTTCCGATTGGTATGGCATTGTCCACTCACCTATGATCAACCAGGCTGTGGATATTTACATAACTATTGTTGAGACTGAGTATCCTTTGCAAACAATGAATCACTTATGATGAACTGTCCACTGTCAGATTCTGTGCTGCTGTTTACTACTAACAAGTGAGAAATTTGACAGTGGACAATTTATTATACGGGATTCATCGTTTATGCAAGGATACTCAGTATCAACATAGTTATGTAAATACGCACAGCCTGGTTTGAGCCTGGGTGACTGGACAATGCCATACACACCAGAAGATGGTCCTTTCCATATCATATGTTGCAAGCTCCCAAGCTTGAAGCTTTTTTCCATGCTTCAAATTACATGGACTTGATGAAGCCCTAAAATGAAACTTCCTGAACATATGTAAAATCATCCTTGGTGAACTTCCCCTTTCAATGTATCTACAGTTTGTAACTTTATCATTTTTGCATAGCCTTACATTTGCCGCAAGTTTGCTTAGCGTGATGACTTTAGCCGCGTAGATTACTTAACCCTTGGATTACTCTACAATTTTTATAATCATTTTCCATTACAATCAGAGTACATTGCATTTTTGTTAGTATTTTATTTAGCTTCGATATTTACTTTACACTTACTACCATTACAGTATATTTTATTTACTCATTACATTTCTACCTCAACAACCATTTACAATATATTGCCTGCTTGATTGTTCAGTGTTTATATATTGAATAAAATTTGTTTACAGTTAAAATCCATACTTGTCCCGTGTCACTTTTCCCCAGCTGTCAGCTACAAATACCAGGTGGCTATTCTTTAACATTTGAAGTGCAGGCACAATCAACAACTCTTCTCCTCTATGTCAGTATGTAGAGCTAACCCATTCAAACTCCCATATGGCCAAGAGTATATGCGCCTGTGAAAACTCTTCTTATAGGTTTGAGATTGCCTGTCTTTGAGTTTGTCTGTATGTATATGATATGATTGTGCGGGTGTGTGTGCTGCAAAAACTCCACAGCCGCAGCACCTACCTATTAGTATTTATGTACAAGGTGCACCCAGAGATAGAGTAGTTTTACAATGTGCCAGTTGTGATCAAGTGCCATTGGCGCTATTTTTGCTATTTTGGTCAAAAAGTTGTTTCTCAAAAAACAACTTATCAGATACCCTTGATATTTGGTATACAGGTTCCTAGGGGTTGTCTCAGTATGATATATTGAAATTTGATGAAATCTTCAATTTTGTATTTGTGGGCAATTTTTGCCATTTTTGGTCAAATCTTTGTTACTCAATAGTTACTCATCTAGTGGCTTTGATATTTTGTATAGAGGTTCCTAGTTTATCTTAATGTAATATATTGAAATTATGATGAAATCTTCAATTTTGTATTTTTTCAGCTAATTTTGCCATTTTTGATCAGGCTCTCCAGAAATGAGCTATCAAAGATACCCACTTCGTCATCAACATATGTGTCACAAAAAGTTATTCTCAATATAACACAGCAGAGCTCTGTCGACTGTTAGGTCGCTTGTTTTTTTCAAAACTGGTTGTCAGACAGCTTTAATATTTGGTATACAGGTCCCTAGGATTACTTTATTGAGATAATTTCATACATTCAGGAAATATTTAATTTTGTATCCACGTCTATAGTAGCTTCAGGGACATTAGCCTTATGTTTCTTTTTATTTTGGTCGCGTTCGTCTTCTCTTATTTCTCACTATTTTTATTAACTTTCATTTTCGTACGTTTTCTTGTACTTCGCTTTCTCTCGTTTCCCTTTATTCTTTTAAACTTTCCTTTTCGTGTTATTATTGTGTTTCCATGAGTATTCTTTCATTCGTTTCCTTGCTTTCTATTTTGTTATTTTTCGTCTTCGTCAATATTTTTTTATGAGTTTTCTTATGTTCAGTTTTCATGAGTTTCTCTTTTTCGTTTTCAAATTGAATGAATTATAAAATTACTCATTTGAATTTCTTTCGCCATGGCTGGTACTGAGAGCTCGTATACTGTAACGTAACAACCAAAGTGTTTAAGATGTTCAACACGGAATCAGTATGAGTATTAAACACATAAAAACGTCTATATTGCGTCGACTGGGGTTATATTATCGGAGGTACAGAAGCGACGTTAGTCACGGAGCAGAATTTATTGAAAGACAATTACGAGAATGGCTCCATTGGTATGAGGCCTGGAATGGCTCCATTGGTATGAGGCCTGGAATGGCTCCATTGGTACGAGGCCTGGAGTGGCTCCATTGGTATGAGGCCTGGAATGGCTCCATTGGTACGAGGCCTGGAATGGCTCCATTGGTATGAGGCCTGGAATGGCTCCATTTGTATGAGGCCTGGAATGAATCCATTGGTATGAGGCCTGGAATGGCGCCATTGGTATGAGGCCTGGAATGAATCCATTGGTATGAGGCCTGGAGTGGCGCCATTGGTATGAGGCCTGGAATGGCTCCATTGGTATGAGGCCTGGAATGGCTCCATTTGTATGAGGCCTGGAATGGCTCCATTGTATGAGGCCTGGAATGGCTCCATTGGTATGAGGCCTGGAACGGCTCCATTGGTACGAGGTCTGGAATGGCTCCATTGGTATGAGGCCTGGAATGGCTCCATTGGTATGAGGCCTGGAATGGCTCAATTGTGTCCATTGGTATGAGGCTGGAATGGCCCCATGGGTATGAGGCCTGGAATGGCTCCATTGGTATGAGGCCTGGAATGGCTCCATTGGTATCCATTGGTATGAGGCCTGGAATGGCTCCATTGGTATGAGGCCTGGAGTGGCTCCACTGGTATGAGGCCTGGAATGGCTCCTTTGGTATGAGGCCTGGAGTGGCTCCACTGGTATGAGGCCTGGAATGGCTCCATTGGTATGAGGCCTGGAGTGGCCCACTGGTATGAGGCCTGGAATGGCTCCATTGGTATGAGGCCTGGAGTGGCTCCATTGGTATGAGGCCTGGAATGGCTCCATTGGTATGAGGCCTGGAATGGCTCCATTGGTATGAGGCCTGGAATGGCTCCATTGGTATGAGGCCTGGAATGGCTCCATTGGTATGAGGCCTGGAATGGCTCCATTGGTATGAGGCCTGGAATGGCTCCATTGGTACGAGGCCTGGAATGGCTCCATTGGTACGAGGCCTCGAATGGCTTCATTGGTATGAGGCCTGGAATGGCTCCATTGGTATGAGGCCAGGTCTGGAATAGCTCCATTGGTACAGGTGGATACACCTCAGATGTATACAAAACGGATTTTCGTTGCTGATTGGGAAACTGTCCGACTACTTAACTTTTTCTGATCCGTGATCCCCGAATGGATTCGAATACGTCGCAAACGACGCCTTAAGACGTCGTTCCAAATTTTATTTGGCACATTGATTCCTACGATATCAGTTAAACAATAAACACGATTGGAACTGATTTATGATAATTGGATCTCACAGTTTTTCAAATTTCTCAAAGGTGTTAGGTGCCCTACAGCTGAATGTTGCAATATTACAAATTACTTATAAAAACAAGTGTATAACTAAAAAAAGAGATGAGCTTAGTATTTTCAGATTAAACCGACATTACTTCAAATCCAATTATCCCAAATTAGTTCAAATCGTGTTCATACGGCATTGCTGTAAATTGGACCATTGATGTGTGGATGGAAACATACACGACAAACAATGGCCCATGAGTACTGGCGGGATATTCCATACATAATCCTTACAGTTTGCTGAGAACTTGAGTATGGTTGTACGAAAGTCATGAAAGACATGACAGAAAATGGCTGTGTTGAAAAAAGTCCTCAGATGGCCAGAAACTCTCCATCTAGTTCTAATTTATGCTGCGTAGCTGGTCGACGATCACAGCTCAAATAGGCGGGAAAATCATGTAGATAGACGGTCCACACCAGCTAGCCAGGTTGCATTGAGACCATGCTTAAATATGACGTCCTCATGTTGCAATGGGTCATGGCAAAGAATACGAACGAAAAGGAACGTTACTGTAACAAAATCAAAGAAAATGTACTTCCGTACTTTGTATGAACACAATACACATGCAGGTTTGGCTAGCGCTATGTATGCATTGTCACATGTCTCGCACCGAATACTTGTTCTTTCGAAAACGAATCCCCTCAATATTTAAGGGTTTCAAATGTGATCAGTCAATGATGTAGACGGAAAGAATGTAAAAAGCGCATGCGCATACAACTAAATTTGTCACGCAACTTATGTAACACTGTTTTTAAACAAGTCCTTGAAAACTATTTTAAATCAATTACGTTTAGAATCTGTTCCAGTGCTAGCGTTGGTTGAAAACATGGCTATCGAATTCGATGAGATTTTGCATCACTTGGGTGACTTTGGGTTTTACCAAAAACTGGTTTATTCCCTGATGTGTCTGTGTATGATACCGACCAGTTTCACTCAGCTTGGACCGGCGTTTATTGGCGCAAATGTGCCACACGTCTGCAAAACGACTGATGACCTTGTCAAAAACGTCACTAATGTCAAAGACATAAGATCACCAATTCCACACGAATTGCGAGATGGCGTGTGCCGGCCCAACCAATGTCGACGTTTCGCAGACGACTTTGACTTCGGTGGAAATATTTCGATGGCATTGTATCAGGATAACGCCTCCTGCTTGACAGAATTGCCAACGTTGGATTGTGACCTTGGATGGAGTTTTGACATCAAAAATCATAGAACAAGCGTCGTTACAGAGGTTAATATCATTTTCGATTGCCAATAGAAGCATGCGCAATACAACGAAGAAAGTCACAACCACATTCTACACGACCAAACTTGTGTGAAATATCCAGTATTAGGCCAGTAAATATTAAATGCATTCAATACGTGTATTGCTACCAGTATCACTTTGTTTGGTAGAACAATACTCAGAGGATTTAAGTTTATCACAGTCGCTCCATTATTTGACGAATGCAATTATTACATGCACGATCCATTCTCGAGCTGGATAGAGTTTGTATAAAACAATAATTGTCAAACGTCGTTCGTATTCACCAATCGTCAGAAGATCAAAGGGAGCGCGTTAAACTCGTATCGTTGAAAGTTTTTGAACAACAGTCATTTCAAAACACTGACTGATTATTTATTATCACGCAGATACATGTTTTCCATGGCATAATAGTGGCGTACAGTTAAGGTAGTATGCGCCTCGAAAGTGAAAGACTTAAACTTTTACTCAAATTTTCCCCAAGGAATAACCGTTCTTATATAAAATCAAGAATAAAAATCAGGGGTCACCGAGCAAATTTTAGTACTACAAACAAATTACCGATATATGAAATTCAAAATGGCCGCCATGATCCCTGTTTTAACTCTATTGGGAAAAATAAAATTTTCGATTTTCAAAAAATTGATGACGGTGAAGTTTTTCCTTTTTAACGGGCTTCAAAATGAGCCGGCACAAGTGGTCGATCAGAAAAGAATTGGAAAAGTTTGAGAGTCTGAATATCTGTGGTGTATTCTACCTTAATATTAATTTGAACAACGCCATGATGTTAATCGAAATAGAGCTAAGCAATCCGCTATAAACATGATGAGTTTTGTTTTTCGCGAGTGCGTTTAAATTTTGACCGATCCCTTAACAAAGCTTGTACCCACTTATATGATCCGAATTTTGACACCCAGTTGTACATATGAATGTTAATATATTACTGTATAGGTACTAGGTTCACCATTGACTGTTTCTCTTTGAATTGTAGTTCATCTTTAAGTATTCATGTTCGCTATTCACAGTGTATTCATAAGTTATCTGGATTTTAAATTCAAGAGGAACTGAATGGAACAGTGCTATTGTACTGGATTATGGATTCAAATGACCTTTGTCAAACATCACTTTGTATGTCAGTGTTATGGTTCAACCATTTTCTTATAAAGTGCTGAATAACACCAGTAGCTATGATATTTCTTTTGATATTTTACGTGATAGTGGGATCTCGTGTGTGATAGGTCGTGGTTACGAGAACTCGCGAGGTCAGCAGCTTATGTCGGGGTATTGGTCGGTACAGTCCTGCTATCACCATTGTCCGACAGGTAAATAATCAAAACCAAATCAATGACTACGCTCTGTGAAGACTTTCACAATTGTCATATCTAGCCCAACTGTAGAGGTTATTAGCACGTGTTTGCAAAACATAGAGGATTGAGAGGATACAATGATTGCGTGTGTACAAGCAAAAAATTAATCAGTGCAGATAAAACTGCTTTAGCACGCTATATGTTACAAAATGCTAGAAAGCAGTCGTAAAGGTAATGGTGTGCCTACGCAATGTTCAATGCATGTGATACTCATGCATGTTAGTATATAGTCTCCTCGGAGGTCGCCATGGTCACATTAAGATGAAGCATGGTTCAAATCTCCATGCCAACAATGGCAATAGTCACACAGTTGAGGGTTGTAAATGGGTTAGCATTGCCACATCTGGGAACGGACCGTAGGCTCCCGAGCAACAACGCTGAAGACAGAGAGAGACAGAGAGAGACAGAGACAGACAGAGAGAGAGAGAGAGAGAGAGAGAGAGAGAGAGAGAGAGAGAGAGAGAGAGAGAGAGAGAGAGGAGAGAGAGAGAGACAGAGAGAGACAGAGAGAGAGAGAGAGACAGACAGACAGACAGACAGACAGACAGAGACAGACAGAGACACAGAGACAGAGACAGACACACAGACACACAGACAGAGGGGAGACAAAGGGGAGACAGAAAGACAGAGCGCTGCTGCAGAGACGTAACACTCGATAATGTTGCACCCTAATGCATTTTGTGAATTCCTTGCCAGGCACTGCGTGCAACCGTACATCCCTCATCTGTATTCGGTCTATTTCTTGATTTCCTCGACATTTCCTCGACATTCTATTCTCTGAATGCGTACATAGGGCGCGCGTAGATCTCACAACCAAGAAAATTAGTATCTGAGCCCTCATTATGTTACTCTTAATTTTCAGGTACGGAAGGAAACCATCGATATTCGCGTCAGTATTGTTCCAATTTATATTCAGCGTTTGTTCTGCATTGTCGCCAACCCTGGAATCCTTCGTACTGTTCCAGTTTCTCTACGGATGCACGTTTTTTGGCGTTTACGTCGTAACTTTCAGCTACAGTAGGTATCAAAACGTTTCAAAATTATACCTTGCATGGGGCCGGGATGATGCTGTTACAATTACGGGTGATGTTTCAAAGCTTTATTGCTTGTAAATGTTAATGTATATTGCCATTATTTATATTCTGTTCGTGAAAAACAATTTCTTTAAATTTTATAACTTCCCAAATCATGAAGATATCAATTGTGATCGGCTCGTCATCTCGGCCTTGAACACATTCACCGACTAGACTCAACGGTCACCAACAGTTATTGCTACGTGCCTGTATACGGAACGTCGCGCGCTCCATAGGATTCAATGGTGACTCGACGATGACGTCACGGGCCGCAACTTTGGGATTAAAAACTACATGTTTTACCCAGGAAATCCGGATTTTTTTCGAAGATTATGCTTCAAAAAATTGATAAACCGCATAACAGTGATTTGAATATATCAATGCGCCATTCGACGATGAAAATCGTTCTAATTTTTAACGGATTTTCGTCTAACATGGAAATAAAGCACATGATTGTCATTAGCAAATAAACCCAAACATATATTGAGTGAAAACTATGTAAGAGAGGCATGTAATAAAAACATTATAGCCCAAACAAGGGACTATGTACCCTCAGGGCAATAGACCATTTGCCCTCCTGACAGGCAAATGGTCACCTACCCTCAAGCACATAGTCCCTTGTTTTGGCTATAATATATATTCACACTACTTGAGACTGCTTGCCTAAGCCTGCATATGATCACCACACTTGAAATGTCATTGATGCTGACGTCATCTTCGGTGATATCGCAATTCGTAAGGGGATATCTACCGGTATTTTTAATGAACATAATTTTAGACAAGCCAGTAGCTGTAACTTGTCATCATGTTTTCTTTCCACAAGTTTTGTTTTAATGAAGATTACAGTATCTTGATCTAATCCCCAAAGCATGTTGAAACACCAACGGTACTGGCTTGTCATGCACTGTATTGTCTACCTTTGAATTGTAGTCCTGATCAGAATTCACTTATCAACAATGACAATCTACACATGTACAGGCTGAGTTGACGAGCTGAATACTTTGTATCTCAATATATAGGGCAAGAGCCTGTAGCTGACCTTGAAAACACACATGGTTAAAAATATCAAAATCGCAGTTGACATTGAATTTGACTGCAGTTGTAAACTATGACTGTGCCTTTATTCTTCGTTTGCTTGTTCATTTTGTCCTTTCATGATAGTGACCACACTACAAACTGGCAGATAGGAGAATATTATTGAGATAGTGTTATAGTCGTACTCGTCGGTCTGGGGAGTGTACTCACTGCTGAGAGGTACTTCGAGATCTTTGACAGAGTAGAGACTCACAGAGTTGTTGGATATCAATGATGGTGGTTTATTACTGAAGTGTAAAGTTTACACATCAGATGCCCAGCTATCTCCGACTGAAGATAGTGGGTGATTATCCCTTTTTTTAAAAGAAATTGTAGTATCCTAATTAGATTAAATTAGTTAAGCCTCCAATCGCTAATCGACTAGTATTTCTTGATTGGTTCAATTAAAGAAATACATTACTAAACTTTCTCTGATAGGCCCTTGATCATATAAAATCATACATGATCTGCATAAGTGACATCATCGTTATACAACATTTCCTTACGTAATCGTCCCAGGGTCCTGTCTGGAATTTAGATATTGATGGTAAGAATTCACTATACTGCCTTGACAATAGATGTCACTAGTACAAGTTTCTATCTTTATCCTTGATACTTAGGTATCAATGACGCAAATACATTGAATGTCCCTGACAACGGAGTTTTAACCAAGATGAAGGAAAATTCGTAATGATCATTAACCCTTACACAGACTTGGAAAGTTCAGCCGTCTCGTTCATTGACCCTTGTACAGATTCCGAAATTACAAAAACAATATCAATAAGCCAGAGAAAATTTAGTCTGTAACACTCCCCTCATTTCAAGGAATGCGTCCCGCATTCGAGTATACAAAAACAATTTAACATACAAGTAAATATTATTAGATAAAGTGAATAATGCAATACAAAAATACATAATCGATTAAATGTTTGGATAACATACAACATAACTCAAAAAAAATTAATATAATCCATTAAATACATGCTAAGACTAAAGTATAAATGGCATACATATATATAAAGTAAAACAAGATATATATTATAAAACGACTAAAATACATAAATACCGTCGACGAATAAGATACAATTATAAAAAAGATATAAAATGGATATAAAAATACATACAGATATAAATGCAATTAAAAGAATGATAGATATCGATAAGTAATAAACTAAATATTCAAAAATCGAGTATACGGATATATGTGTATATATATGGCGCCTTAAGAAATAATAAATTCATTAATTAATCTTCACACATTATTCCCCACTAATAATTATCATACGGGTTCTGACTTTAACCCAAATTTCCGTAGAAATTCATTATTTTATGGGGGAGTGCCATACTGTTCAATAGCCACACGCGTGAAATCGTCAGAAGGGCCCGGGGACTCTTCCCTTCTCATAATTGAGGCTAAAGGTTTACCTTCCTCTTTTATTTTCACTGATTTTTTCTTACTCTTTCTCAATGGATTTCGTCGAGGAAGTAATTCAATTGAGACATTTGGTTCGACTCTTTCATCCATTGGGTCCTCTTCAATACTAGAAAGAGGGGAAAATTTGGATCTTGAAATCTGTGCTATCGGAGGGGCCGATATATTACGGTATATGGGCTTGTCCTGACCCCCAGCAGTTTCCATGGACCTTTTTCTCGTTTTCAATCGTTTCTTTTCGACACTGCTTTCGCCACTATCTACTGCACTGCAAGATTCGGTTACCTTAATATCTTGGTCAGGCGGACTTAAAAGAGAGGGGGTGGTCTTTTGTATCATTGCTTTCACCTCTGACACTTCTTGTTTCAAATTCAACAAATCAGAAGAAATATCCTCCAGTGTAGGTGAGTTGCCTTCGGGAGAGACAATTTTCACTTCTGTATATATCAAACTATTTGAATTGCCTGCTAACAATCGGAAACGTAGTTTTGAGAGGGGCATCTTCGTTAATTGTCTAAAGGAAAAGTACGGTAGTGGGATGTCTGTCGGTAAGTAGAAATGCCTTTTAATTAGCAGCTTGTCACCGTCACACCTATAGATGAGCAAGGGGTCCCAATTTATGTGCAAATACCTTTTAAAGTAATATTTGGTTATCACGCGTATGTCTAACGAGGTCAAACAAGTGGTTCGTAATGAGCAAGGGGTATAAATAATAGTGTGAACGAAGAGCATCACTACTTGGAGGTCAGATGACAGCTCGAGGAAGATATTAGTTTTGGGCGTAGGTGATAAAAGGTTCGTCTTATGAGGGGTAATTTTGTTAACAAGACCCAAGCAACATAGTCTTAATCGTTTTATCAATTTATAAAAGACAAACAGGGATACCCCAGCGATGATCACATTCAAAAACGATGAATCCTCAAAGTCAAAAGAGCTTGATTGGAAGGTGTTGGTCCAGTTAACAGCTATTGTTGGCAAAGGATCCCAATAGAGATTGTTTAAATTTTCTACCGCCTGAACACCCTTGGGAATTTGCAACAATAAAAGAAAGCGTTGTAAACTTTTATACTTCAAGAACAGATACAGTTGTGCCAAGCCTATCAATACAAACGCAATTACAATCGGAATTATTAACCACAAAGAATAAGATGTTGAAAAAATGTCATCCCAATCGTAAGTAAACGCTGCCTCGTCAAGCGGAGAAAGGAAAACTTGCTCATGCTCACGTAAAACATCAGCTGCTCTTTTTATATCTAGTTTAATCGTCTGATCTACGGCCAAGGAGCGATTCCAGCTTTTCTGCATAACTAAAGTATCTGGGGTCTGAGCTAACCATGGCTTATTAAAAGTTGTTATTCCAGTGAAATTCACAACATGGTCGAAGGAATAAAAAGCCTTAAGATATATTGCATTGGCTGCATGATATGTGGATAAAGTCGCATTTGGTTGACAGCTAGTTATTACGGCCGGGAGAAAGAAATCAGTAGAATGAAGTTCACAATCGCAAGGTATTTCAATAATACAAAAGTTACAGGGGACGAGAGGAATTAATGTGTCATTAGAACATCGTAACTCCCAATCCTTACTAGACCCTTGAATTAAAGCTCGTGACTGTGGAAGTTGGATTACTTCATCATTAATTTCAGGGGCCAGTTTCAAAGTGGTGGGACAATTACGTTGGATATTATTAATATCGTTGATGTATAAGTACCAAATACACCGTTTAAAATTAGCTTTATAAATCTTAAAGGGCGTATTACACCTTTTTACTCGATCTCCCTTGCATCGTGAAAATTGATCGGTAGTTAACTCAAAATAAGTTGAACTATCAGTAGCCACCCCGAAATAGGATGATAATTCTACAATTTCTGTGTACCCTGTCGATAAAATGGTCGCATTGTTGCGTTTCTCAAAAGAGTCTGGTATTTGTACTGGAAAAGAGAGAACCCGATACAATTGATGAAGGGCATCCATGTTAGTCAAAGGAACGGCCATTTTAACATAAAGATACGTAGCTGTATGATAATGGAGGACTTGAGTTTGTTCATAATAGTATTTGGGATTTTCGTGGGCTAACCGAAAATGGGGATACTTCCGGTCGAGAATTCTTTGAACAGACCCCAAAGCATGTTTGATATCAGAGGTACTCACTAATTCAGGGGGCAATCGACCTTGGACCAATGTTTTTAAAGCTGCTAAACGAGATTCAGAGAGAAATAAGATCCGCATTAAGTAGGTGGTTCGTCGATCCAATTCGATATAGGTATGCAAGAGATTATGAATAAGATTAATTTCACTAGCCAACATTGCTCTATCAGCTATACCAACATTAACGGCATCTCTAATAGATTCAACTGTATAAGTGAGAGCCATAATATCACTATGAGTTTTGTTAAAGGTTTTCCACAAGTGATTAATTCTACGATTAGTAAGTTGAACAATGGAACTCAAGTCTCTTTCGAAATTTAAAATAAACCGACTATTCTTTTGTTGAGACCGTTCTACCTTTTGTACATGCTCAGCCAAAATCCGTACATCCTTTGCAGTTGCAGTCCCAAACAAATTTTTCGACAATTTTCCTATAAAGGAAAATGGGGCGTCCCGTTTTGTCCGAGAACGTACATCATCTTCAAAATCTTTAGTTCCCATTACATCATCTATTTCGCGACGCACACGCTGGGCGTCTTTTAACAACTGGACTGCCTCCTTATGATAAGATTGGATTGATTTGTCATGGAGTGTACATGACTTTGGCATGGGCACGTCACTACAAGGATATTCAGTAGGCATAACGGTAATAATAGTATCCAGGCCAAGAAAATTTAAACGAGGAATAGAAAAAGTTACATGCCAGTAAGAATGAGCCACTTCAACCAAGGCCACTGGCTCAAAAACAATTCCAAAATTCTGGCGAACGATTATGTCTGGGTTTACATTGCTGCTTACCCTAGTCGACAAAAGGAGAACGGCTAGCATAACCAACCAGAGCATGCAGAGAGAACCCTATAAAAAGAAAGAAAAGAAAAAAACTCCCGATATAAACTTCTGAGGTTGAGCCAAATTTAAATCACAATGGGTAAGCCTACTCCTAACCTCAGCCGGCAGTTCACACTTAGAAGTTAATTACCCTCAATAAAAGCAGTTAAGGGGCTTCTAAATTTAGAGTTGAATTCCTGTACAGTAGCAATTACGGTTACGTAACTCGCAGGGTCAAGGAATTGGGTCACTCCATTCATACACTCAAACATACTGGAGTACTCCATTTACACAACAAACATACAGTGATTCACACGAAGTCTGACTTCTTTCATTCATTCACATGACCACAACTCTAAAACAGACCCTGTTTGAAGCTACTTCATCTAAAATACGTGGAAATGAGCTATCACAGGTTTACCAGTTATTTTTACAGGATTCTTTCGAAGATATTCCAACAAAGTATCATTCAAGTTCTCAGCATATTCCCATGTATTTTCTTTATGAGAATAATTCTTCCATTTTACCAGATATTGTAATTTACCATTTCGATATCGACCTTTCAAAACTTTATCAACTTCAAAATAAGGGGCAGGGGACTGTGATAAATCATCAACTCTCGCCTGAGACACTTCACTATCAGTATTAACGCTTATACAATCCGAATCTACTTCCCTGTGTGTAGGCTCCTCAGAGCTACTCTGGGAAACCCTATCCTCGGGTATGGGAGGCTCGGCATGCTCACTAAGGGACCTCATAGAAACTTCAGGTTCCTCATTCAGGTCTTCAGATGAAGACGAATTAAATTCAGAAGGCCTCAAATAAGCTTTCTTTAAACGATTCATATGAATGACCTTCCGATAATTCCGGCTGCTATTTAAATGACGTAACTTAAAATTAACAGGAGATACCTGCTCTGCAATTATATAGGGGCCCGTCCATCTGTGGATAAATTTCTTATTTACCCCAGGTTTGACTGCTGGTTTAAAAAGGTAAACTGCATCCCCTATCTTTAAATTCTGAGTTTTCTTTATGGCCCGATCGTGACGGTCTTTCATACCCTTTTGATAATTGGCAATATTCGTTTTCGCCAATTTATGAGCTATTTCATGTTTCTCTGCCAAATATTCCAAATGTGTGGTAATATTTCTTGTTCGTCCCTCAACTGGTTGGAATTCTACATCCATAGGGAGGGTAGCCTCCCTTCCGTATAACATGAAAAAGGGAGATAGCCCTGTTGCTTCTTGTGGACTAACTCGATAAGCAAATAACACAGAAGTTATATATCGGTCCCAATCTTTCTGTTTGCTATCTACGAACATGGATAACATGTCAACTAACACACCGTTAAAACGTTCCGTTAATCCGTTCGTATGAGGTCTATATGGGGAGGACACTTTGCGCTCTATATTAAAATATTTACAAGTTTCCCTCACAACTTGTGAAAGGAAATTTGTACCTTGATCGCTTAGTAGGACCCTCGGACTACCATATGTAGCTATGACTTCATCAAAAAGTATTTTAGCTACTGTTTCAGCTCTTGCATTTCGCAATGGATATGCTAATGGGAATTTAGAAAAATAATCAGTGAGAACTAAGATGTATTTATGACCATTATAAGTCCGAGGCAAGGGGCCTACAATATCCATCCCTAACTGATCCCAGGGTCCAGTTACGGGAATGGGCATTAATTTAGCATGTACAGGAGGGATAGCCCTCTTCCTTGTATGACAGTGTGCACACGTCTTGATATATAATTTATGTCCCGTGGCATCCTTTCCCAAAAATACCTCTGTCGTAAAACACCCAACGTTTTGGAATAACCCAAGTGTCCACCTAGAACACAGTCATGGGCCCTCTTGATTACATAATTCTTTAAAGAAGCTGGGATTACTACCTGTCTTACACAATCAGTTTTACGAGCTGCTTTTCCTGTAGGTTTCCAGTAGTGGTACAACACTCCATCAACTATGTCGTAGTTAGGGGCCATATTAACTATTTTCCTGGCTAATTTATCATTCAGGGGCAATTCACTCTGTTCTAGATATTTAATTACCTGTTTCAGGTAAGAGTCATTCCGCTGCTCATCTTTCATTCTAGTTATTACCTCTTGATTTAAGTCATTACCATTATCCTCATTATCACTCCCTGTAGGGGATCTACTGTGTATTGACGATTCTGTTAGAGATTCTGCTTCGACTCTGTTTGTGTACCCCTCTCTATATATTTATCAATGGAATTTCTAGTTGACTTGTATTTACAGCCTTGTCAACCAACTTAACCTTGTCATCTAAATTATTGTTAATCTGTGGAGCCTGCTCTAAATCAGTTACATCAGAGGGGTATCCCTCACATTGTTGATAGGGCCTCCTAGACAAGCCATCCGCATTCATGTGCTTCCTTCCAGGTCGGTAAACAATATCATAATTGTACTGCTGCATAGTTATTATCCAACGACCAAGTCTACCACTAGGGACCTTCTGTTTAAACATATACGTTAGGTTTGAATGGTCAGTCACTATGGTAATATGATTACTCCGTATGTATGGATCACAATATCGAACAGCATGTATAACAGCTAAGGCCTCTAACTCAGTCACAGAATAATTTCTCTCATGCCTATTTAAACTTCGTCCCCCATACAAAATAACCCGCTCGACACCTTCTTGCTGTTGTGCTAACACAAATCCCAAAGCGTAGGTGGAACTATCTGTGTAAATTATAAATTCCCCATTCATATCAGGATAACCCAAAATGGGCGCTTCACACAAAGTTTGTTTCAACTTGGCGAATGCTTCTTCACATTGATCACTCCACTCAAATTTAGTGTCCTTTGCCAACAATTTATGCAATGGCCTCGCAATAATTGAAAAATTCTTAATGAATTTTCTATAATAATTTGCCAACCCCAAAAATGACTTCAATTGTGTAACAGTGTGTGGGCGGGGATAGTTCCGAACAGCTTCTACTTTGCTTTGATCCACAGAGATCCCATCTTTGCTAATTATGTGTCCCAAAAACCTAACATTCTTTCGCATGAACTGACATTTGCTGGGCTTTAGTTTCAACCCTGCTTGACGTAATCGCGTCAATACAGTATCAAGATGTTGGAGATGCTCTTCAAAGGTGTTACTAAATATAATAATGTCGTCAATATAACACAAAACATATTTCCACATAATATTACGTAATACAAATTGCATGGTACGTTGGAAACAACTGGGACTATTTCTTAACCCTTGGGCCAGTCTCCTATATTGATATAACCCCTGATGTGTAACAAAAGCAGTTTTAGGCCTACTTTCCTCATCTAATTCTAACTGAAAAAATCCTGATTGTAAATCTAGAGTTGAAAAATATTGGGGGTTGTTTCGCCCTAACATTTCCAATGATTCATCGGTTCTGGGCAAGGGAAATGAGTCAGGAACCGTAAGATATTCAATAAACGAAAGTCCGTACAGAATCTAAAGGAAGAGTCTGGTTTGCGACCAAAACCACTGGACTGGCGAAGGGGGAGGTGGAGGGTTCAATAATACCTTGTCTCAATAAAGTCTCAACTTGATTCTCAATTTCATGTCGCTTCTCTGGGGTAACACGATAGGGCTGGCGGCGGAACGGTATGGCACCCTCTTTCAACTTAATGTTGTGTTTAATAACATCACAATGGCCTAGTTGACCCGTAGAATCAACAAAAGCCTCAGAATTTCGTAACAATACATTTTTAAGTTGCTCCCTCTGTTTTGGAGTGATATCTAATTCATCTAATTTCATTTGATCTAACAAATCAGACTTCTCACTGGCACAATCTTTAGTTTGAGCAAAGAACGTATTAATCATGGGATCTGTTAAACGGAGAATTTGACTTCCCTTAGGCAAAGCAGAAAATGTACCAACAACAGCATTTTTCTTAATTCTTACTTCAGTATCAAATGAATTTACAATTCTAATTGGGAGTGATCGTTTACTTGAATAGGCCAAACCACGAGCTACTAAAATACCAGGCGTCAATCGGGTCCTTTTGTCAGAAATACATCCCAAAATTCCATCAGAGTACTTATGTGGCACCTTTGCAGAAATCACCATTTCACATTTAGGAGGAATTATTACCTCACTACTAACTCGAAGGGGTACATTAGAACGCAAACGTAAATTATTAGCATTAAAATCAATAACAGCTCGATAACGCTTCATAAAATCTAAACCTAAAATCAAATCATGATACAATGAATTAACAAAATGAATATACAGCATCACACGCTTATTACCGATAAAAGCAGGAACTTTCATAAATCCTATTATATTCATGTTACCATTATTTGCAGTTTGTACCTGGGAATATCGTGATTTCAGAATAGGATAATTTCGCAAAGCAGGAACTTTATCCAATAATCGAATAGGTGCTACCGTAATATGAGCCCCTGTATCAATCAAAGACTTTACATTTTGATTAAACATTAACACAGAAATTAAATTCTCATGAAAAACACCAAAGCCTTTGTCATCAGAAAAATCACTACCTGTTTGATTTATAACTAGCAGAGTCTTATCATCACTATAACATGGCCTATAATCGGTCGACTCTCTAGAACTTATTCTCCGACGGGGCCTTACATGTTTAAATGACTCCGTGGACATCGTCGGGCAATGTGCCCTTGTTCCCCACAATTATAACATTTACGAAAATCTAACTGAAAACTATGCTGGTTTTGAGGGCAATTTGGAGCACTATGTCCTATTTGATAACAACGGTTGCATCGTACCTGTGCATGTTGGAGGGTCCGTCCCCCGTAGACTTGCTTTGGTCGCTGTGGTTCCCTTAGAGGTCGACGATCGTCTATCTTTGTCTTTATGTCCTTCACTTCTTGTTGGAGCCCGCCGAGTTTTCCGATGATTTGTTGTAATTCGTCATTGTCCTTTGACGGTTCCTGGGGTATTGCTGTTACAACTTCGGCTGTTTTGGCTTGTAGATAAGCAGAGGCAAAGTCCGCAGGAGCCTTTCCCGCGACGAAGGCTTGAATGGGTGGTCGCAGTCCGTTGATGAAAAAGGATAAAATCTCCCGGTCGGTTTTCTGAGCCTTCTCCCCCTTTTCCTTCAACATGGTTGCATATTGTTCGACAGTTTGGGTCGGTTGTTGTTTTAACTTGAACAACATCTGATCGTATAGCCAAATCGGGCCGCACTTACCGAATCGATCCAGAAATGCAGTCCCTAGGGCCTCCATATCGTTTTTTGCATCATCAGGCTGGCCATGGTACCATCTTTCTGCTTCACCAGTCAGGTAGAGACTGATTCCCCTCAGTTGTTTCTCCGTTGGCCAGTTTTTGAAGATTACGTAGTCTTTGTACCTTTGCCACCATCTCCGTGCGTTTTCATCCTCTCGACCACGAAAGATGCCGGGACCAATACCATTATCATCGCTGTTGTTAAGGCGGATTTCAGTCAGTTGAGTGGCGATATTACGCTGCCACTCAGTAGTTTCTTCACCGGCTTCTGGCTGGGGCTGCTGTTGTTCCTCGTCGGCCATTCTAGAGTAGTGCCTTCCACTACGAGTTGTCATACACTCAACAATGTGAGCTTGCTTGTTACCCGTCGGATATCTCCACCAAGTGTTATAGTCTTACTCGCCGGTCTGGGGAGCGTACTCACTGCTGAGAGGTACTTCGAGATCTTTGACAGAGTAGAGACTCACAGAGTTGTTGGATATCAATGATGGTGGTTTATTACTGAAGTGTAAAGTTTACACATCAGATGCCCAGCTATCTCCGACTGAAAATAGTGGGTGATTATCCCTTTTTTAAAAGAAATTGTAGCATCCTAATTAGATTAAATTAGTTAAGCCTCCAATCGCTAATCGACTAGTATTTCTTGATTGGTTCAATTAAAGAAATACATTACTAAACTTTCTCTGATAGGCCCTTGATCATATAAAATCATACATGATCTGCATAAGTGACATCATCGTTATACAACATTTCCCTTACGTAATCGTCCCAGGGTCCTGTCTGGAATTTAGATATTGATGGTAAGAATTCACTTTACTGCCTTGACAATAGATGTCACTAGTACAAGTTTCTATCTTTATCCTTGATACTTAGGTATCAATGACGCAAATACATTGAATGTCCCTGACAACGGAGTTTTAACCAAGATGTAGGAAAATTCGTAATGATCATTAACCTTACACAGACTTGGAAAGTTCAGCCGTCTCGTTCATTGACCCTTGTACAGATTCCGAAATTACAAAAACAATATCAATAAGCCAGAGAAAATTTAGTCTGTAACAATAGAAATGTTCTTTAGGGATAATAATGATGATGATGATGATGATGATGATGATGATGATGATGATGATGATAATGGTGGTAGAGATGGTGATGAAAATGATTGGATTTCTTCTTTCTTTCTTCTTTCTTTCTTATCAGCTTTAGAATGGATAGGATGCTCAAAGAGGGCGTTTGTAAGCAATACGATAGTGGTGTTCTACGCTTTGGCTTACATGAGTCAAGGAGGGCTGGCGTATCTAGTGAGGAATTGGCGCCACCTCATTCTTGCCATGTGTCTTCCTGGGTTGTTCATACTGCCTTATTTTTGGTAAGAGTATGTAAGATTACGCCATTTCTTACATAAAAGCAGGTGACCTAGCATGTGATTTTAGTTGCAAACTTTGACTGTGCGTATTTGTCGTTTGTTTATTGTCCACCTTTTAACTTGTCACTTTCTTATGTTATTTCATAGATTCCTGCATCTCTCCTTGAGGCACGCAATGCATTGCATATATTTTCTAACACTTACACTTTTAAAAAAGGTAACATATCATAAATTTCACATATTTTAGAAACTATAATTTTAATATTGAAGGATTGTCCCGGAGTCCCCAAGATGGCTGCTATCACGCGGAGATGTAACGGAAGCTGAGGTCATCATATTGAAGGCAGCGAGAATAAACAAGAAAGATATCAGCTACTTGGTCAGTATTCGTAATTCCCTAACTTTTTTCATCTGTATGTATGTTAGTCTGTCCGCTCGTCTTTATTTCTACAGTGTTATTGTCCCAGGCAGTGACACACACACACACACACACACACACACACACACACACACACACACACACACACACACACACACACACACACACACACACTCTCTCTCTCTCTGTCTCTCTGTCTGTCTGTCTGTCTCTCGTATCACTTTGAGCAGTATATGTCTATTCTTTGTCACAGTGTATTGAGATGTTTCCAGCAAGAATTGTATTTCGATCAAGAAAAGAAATTTTACATATTATGGATATTTTCTGCTTGTTATTCTTTTCTCTGTCAAAAAAAATACAAAACCATGCCTTAAGGTCCTTTTAGCTTAAATGACCGGAGAATGAGTCTTCATACTCAGGCTGATACATATCACGCTTACGAACAGAAAATATTACTGTTACTGTACGCTTTCCTGTATTTTCTGCTGTAAACCGGACCTAGCTCTGAGCCTTGCTTTTTAAATATTAACACGAATTTCTTAATGTTTCTCTGGCTTCAGCGAGAATAATTTGAGCAACCTGTCTACCATATTTCTCGCATGCGTGATTCAGGGAAAACATGCATCAATTTTATTATATTGATGTCATTTGCGCCCCTTTCTGCAAATTATAGATGAAAAATCTAGTAACAATGAAGTGGGATGCGGAAAGGAATATTGCCAGATCGAATATCAGAAGAAACCATAGCATTATTGATCTTGTCAGAACACCAGTGCTCCGCAAAAGAGGCTTCAAGATGTTTTGTATTTGGTAGGTGAACTTCACACTTCGGTAGAGTTTTCGAGTTTATCACCAGGCAACGGCGACGTGCACATTTAGCCGTACGACGTCGACTGAAGCCGTGACGTTACTGAGCTATTAAATCGATTGACGGCATCACCATTCGATTCTTGGATAGCTAAAGCTTTCGAAATTTCGTTGGACATGCCTTCCATGTATGAATTTATTACACAAGTGGCTATTCGGGCCACTCCATGTGATGAATATACGTAATAGGTTTTTGCTCATTGAAGCTATGAATGATGAATATTGCCCGTGATGTTGATAATAACAATTTCAACGAAGTTAAGAACCCATCGCAATAAAGTGTCAATTGGTAGACAGCTGGAAGATATACTTACACACTGGAGCATTTTCAAATCACATCTGATTGGGAATATCGCAAGAGTACGAAATACTTTATATTTAATCACTTTTTGCATTTTCAAAGTAATCTTATCTCTTATTGATTTCTCATATTTACAGGATGACCTCCTCTGTATCCTATTTTGGAGTTTCTTTGAATATGTCATCTCTACAAGGCGACACGTACGTGAACTTTTTCCTTGGTGGCGCTGTCGAAATTCCAGGGGTGCTTCTGGCGGTCTATTTATTGGACAAATATGGACGCATCGTCCCCCTATGTTGTTTCTGTGTGGTGGCTGGAGTTGGGTGCATTGCTTCTCAATTCTTTCCCCAAGGTAAGTACGAGCATGTTCTTCTGCTACATTTTGGTCAGTCATATTTATTCACCCATTAATTTAGATAGCAAGGAAACTATTTCTTGGCTTCTTTCATGGATTCGAACTCACAATATAGGTCACCATGTCAGTCAAAACCGTTCAGCAAAATCCCCTTCCTTGAAAGGAGTGGTACAATAACCGAGCTAAGCTGTTACAATGTCCTGACTGCGACCTCTTCACACGCTGTAGAGTTCATGAAACTACACGTACATGTATTTTATTCTCGGGTATTTTGTTAGGAAAGTACGAGGCGTGACACGAATGCTCTTCTTTATGCTGTTAGTATATCAAAGTAAAGGCTGAAAATTTGAACGACAATTTACCGGAGATAAATATCCAGCGAACAGTTGAATCCGACAGACAGAAATATTGTTTTGGAATCTTTAGTATGTACGTAGTGAAACGTTACATAATAATAATAATAATGTTAATGTTTTATTCCCAAAAAAGGTGAAGATCAAATGTAAATTTACAGTGATTCCATTACACAAAATGAGGGGAAAAGGAGTGCGGAAAATAGTTGTCCAGCAACTAATCGAGTCCGCCTCCGCCTACATAGCGGATTAAAGTCAGAAACCAAAATAAAACAAAACAAAGAACTCACAATATCCCAATCGTCAATCGCCAATAGTCAATTATCAATTATCAATAGTCAATTATCAATAGTCAATTAATGCAGCAGGATTGACGACCGCCTCTTGAAAACCGACTCAAGCAGTTTTGCTGTGAGAGAGCAATTTTAAGTTTCCCCACATACCCAGATTGCATAAACAGTGTTCCTCACAATTTTCGGGACATTTTTCTCAACTTACCTTAACTTGTCAAATTGTGTGGCAGTTTATCTTTGCGCATATCCCAGTCCCTCCATCGAAGTATTACTTTTGTTTTCCAACTCTACCAAAATAAAACGTTAGTGTGCACTCATTGTATTCCTCCACAATTGCAGATCTGTGGTATGCAGCTCTCTCCATTGCGGTGATAGGAAAGTTAGCAGTAGCCGCTGCTTTCTGGACAATTGTCACTCATTCACCGAACTTTTACCAACTGCTATCAGGTAGGTAATATAATTTGGCCATCTTATAAAGATAGGTTGATCATTATGATATGATATGATACGATATGATATGATATGATATGATATGGTATGATATGATATGATATGATATGATATGATATGATATGATATGATATGATATGATATGGTATGATATGATATGATATGATATGATATGATATGATATGATATGATATGATATGATATGGTACGATATGATATGATATGATATGATATGATATGATATGATATGATATGATACGAGATGATACGATATGTATATGATACGTATGATATGATACGATATGATATGATATGATACGATATGATATGATACGAAGTGATATGATATGATATGATATGATATGATATGATATGACATGACATGACATGACATGACATGACATGACATGACATGACATGACATGACATGACATGATCAGTGTGCGACGGATTTGTAAGTATAAACTACATGAGGCATTCTTTAAACTTCCGTGTAAGCCACATCCAGCGAATTTTACTTTTATTGACTTATTTCAAACATACTCTGATCTATACTCTTATCATTATTCTCATTGTTGCACCTGTAGAAGCTCAAACAGTTTAAACAACACAACGTCATGTGATTGAATATACTTCGTTAAGTTTACAAAACACGCAACAAGATATTACATAAATAGATAGATAGCTATAGATAGATATATTCATAGATACAAACAACAGATACAT